>NC_057430.1:16771086-17071412 GCF_019457755.1 Venturia canescens
TCGGCTGTCGGTGAGGAGTAAAAACGAAGAAAGCAGAAGGCGGGGGAGAGAGAGAGAGAGAGAGAGAGAGAGAGAGAGAGAGAGACTAAACGAGAACGGAGTATCGCGAGCGAGGGTTAATCTACTTGGAAGTGAGACGAACGACTTCGCATATAACACGTTCAGGCCCGTACGTGCGAGGAAGAAACGAATTGGCGACAATTTGTCCTGGCAAGTGGGAATATAAAGAGAAAGAGGCTCTGCCGCCGGGGGACGAAATTGAGAGCGCGAATAAAAAGGGAGAAGAAGAAGGGGGGGGAGAGAAGCTGCAAAAAATGCTGGCCGCCTGTGTTAATTCGAAACTTTGCCAAATGCGAAAGAAATGATAGAGGGGGGAGTTAAAAATTGAGTTCCAGCAGGGAACGAAGAAAACAACGGACGAAGCAGATGTGAGCTCATCGCTGTTGAACTCCGAGGAGGACAAGACCGATAAAATTCTCCCGACAGAATTAACACTTGCAAATAATTCCGATGAAGAGACTCTCTATATTCACTGTTTGGAGAAAGTTAATGCAAGAATAATACTGGCAATTAGATGAGAGAAAAGGAGGAAGAAGGTGCGGAAGGAGGAGAGAGAGCGAGAGGGCGAGAAGAAGGATGTTGGGAACGGATGAGCTTGACTGATTGCACGAAACTCGACTCTTGAAGTTGAGTTTAAGCAAGCACCAGCTTGAGGAGGTAGAACTAAAACGTATATACGCTACATTATACACACACACACACACACACACACTGTTACAAACATTGTTCGAGCGTGAGCTAGTAAAAGCTTTCCCGCTGGTTTATAACGCGCCGGGGTCTCGAGCGATCTAATTGATCTAGTGGAGCGTCTTCGGAAACAGGAAAGGAGAGAAGCCCGGCTACGAGGAACCTTAGTCTACCGAGACAGCTGCTTTATCGCACCCGATTTATCAATAGCTCGCCAGAAGCGCATCTCCTTGGGACGTACGTTGACACGCGGGTACGCAAGTTTATATTTACGGGGGGATTCCGGGACTCGAGATTCCGGGGATGGAAAATTTTCATGCAAATTTTCTACTCCTTTCGTCTACCGTTTAACCGAACTTTGACCCGACACCTGGAACCACCTGTACGAGGAGCTCAACTAAACTCAACTCTCAACCCATCCGCGTTTGAGCCCTTCCGTCTATGGGCACTTTTTGCTGACGCGAGTACGGATCGAGTACCGCGGGCACGAGAACTTAATTACGAAACTTAAACGCGGGGCACGAGGTTATTCGAAAGATAGACCGTTTCGATTGAAAGATGCTGAATTAAAGGGCGACGGGCGGGATAAAGAGAGCGAGAGACAAAAGGGATAACAGACGGTGTTCGGAGTAATTCATGCTTGTACTTCGTGTCACCCCGGTTCGCATCCTCTTCCGCTTTCTCGACTCTCTCAGGCTCCTTCATCCGTAGTTATACAGAAAGGAGCGAGAGCTCGCTCGGGGCTTGCGTTCTACACTTTATCTCGTTCCCTCTACAAGACCTTCCGGCATTTCACGCTCGAAGGAGAGAGAGAGAGAGAGAGAGAGAGAGAGAGCCAGCTAGTGCACGTTGTAGAGGACGCCGCGGCAAATCTTCGTGCGCTTGGCTCCCGAGTCCGCCCGGGAGAAGGCGGAAGACGCCAGTAAAGCTCAAGAGTTGTAGATGCGCAGAGGGCGCCCGTTGTTACTAGACGACAGGCCCTTGCGACGGCTGCACCGAAATTAATATAAATCTCATTCCCTCGACCGGCTTTTGGGTACAATGTAAAGGTACAGAGAGAGAGAAAACTACTGAAAGAGAGAGAGAGGAGCGCGCCGTAGAACAGAAAGCTCCGCATTGTCTTGTACGCAACGGGCTTTCTGCCGTCGTGTGAAAATATCCCTTCCGCCTCTCTCTCGTTCCGTGTCCCTTCAGTGTTCACTTTCTCTCATTACCCGTTCCCAGCAATCCGGGCGTGACGCAAACATGCTACCGTATCCGACATTAATTTATACGAAACTCCGCAGGAGATAGCGTGCATTGCAATTCTAACTCGGTATATAACTCGATTAAATATCAAATGCATACGCGCAAATCGTGTTATACAATACACTGCATATGTAACGCACGATTGAGGAGTCTCCGTGTATACGAGCCAACAAGTACATTTATCCTCGATAATGAATTCCATTGTAATTAGAACGAAAACTAACTGGTATGATTAAAAGTTTTTTCCACTCCACGCTCCGGAGCTTTTATTTTCTAAGCCCCATAGATTGACCGTCGCCGCGATACCAACTTTCCAACAATTTAATTACACACCGTTCATACACTCGACGCGATAACGATTCTGGATAATTACACTTGCAGCAGTTCCACGATTCAAAATATTCCAGAATTTTAATCAATCAAACTTGCCCACTTCCCTGCCGCGCTGGATTATTCGAGTTTTCTACATGAAATTTCATTGCGCGTCCATGCATCGGAGCTGCTTTCTTCACCTTTTCGGAATGTTTCATTGAAAATAAAATAATGCGATTTTTAATCCCTCTCAGACAAAATCTTGTTTCCACTTTCCAAAGTGAAATCGACTGCTCGAGGGAATGAGGAAACTCGTCGCAATTATTCACCCCCCTCATAATTCACCCCGGGGCTTTTTGTTCCCGCGAGCACGATCGAGTCTCGAAGACTATCGAGGCTAGACAAATATATGTCGCTAAATATCGGAAGAGTGACAGATATAACTGTGTTTGTGGTGGGCTAAAAGGGTTGTGGCCGAGGAATAGAGTCGGGAGGTTTAACCAAGAATACCGCAACTGCTCGCGCGCGCGCGAGAGATCGAGATTGCCGAGATAAATTTTCGTTCGACGAAACGAGACACTCGCTCGCAGAAAGGAGGATGGAGAAGGAGAAAGTATGAAAGCTACGAGGGGAAAAAGGTCGCCGAGTTTCTCGTCGAGCAGCACAGGGCATGACCCCCCTCGTCGCGTTCTTCGGTACAATCTGAACCGAGTATTTTCCACCTACTCTCTTCACCGTAAATACGAAACGACACTCGATCGTACTCGTCTCCTTTTCATCCGCGGGTACATTTTCATACATACGCATACATTCGGCATTCTTTTCGTACGCGCGAGTCTGTCAGCACTTGACACACATATGCTCGCACGCGTCCGCCATTTTTGCACCTCTCGCAGGCTCGCAGAATAAAAAAGCAGGTTCCCGGTGTCGATCTCGGCAGCGCGCGGTGTAACCAGGCGTGGCATTACTCTTCTCACAACCCATATATACGTCCAAAATGACAAAACACACAAAGAGACCAGCTTGAGACGCAAACACAGCGGAGGCACGACGAGTTACACGCGAGCGAGAGCGAGCCCCGTTCGCGAAAGGGGAGCAAAAAAAAACGTCGCTGTCTGTCGCACGAAGGTCTTCCTCGATTCACGCTTCACTGAAATATCCACATTCGCACCTGCCTCCCTCCGGAATACATGCGCACTTGTTAAGTATACAGTTTAAGAGCTACTCCGAGCGAAAAATCTTTCCAGTCTTTCTCTACACTGGAATTTTCAACTTGCTTGTAAAACGCCGAGTGTGTACCGACTCCGGAAGAAAAGGGAGAGAGAGAGAGCGAGGAGGAAATAGAACGAATGCAAATACTGCACCGATGTACCTGCTCGAGCGTCTACCCATTTTTATACTCTCTTTTCAATGTAAGTACGCTCTCGGCTTAGTCGATATTGGAAAACTGAAGAACGATTGCAGAAAACGAAACGTTTTATTCAATTTACCAGCCCCCCTCCTTTATCGAATAAAGGATTCAACTTTCCATTAAATGTATTGAACTCGAAGATTACGCACGGGGCAGAAATACCGGATTTTATTTTGTTCGATTTTCACGCTCGCGTAGCTGTCACCGAGTCTCTGCACCGCGCACGTAAATTTCAACTCTGCAATGCAGGAAAGATCTTCCGAAAGGCTTACCGGCGTCGTTTTCTTCCGAAACAGCCAAAATGACCTTTCGAAGACGCAAAACGAAGGTGTCACTCCGGGTGTCTCGAAAAGCCCGTTGACGCGTTTCTCCAAGAGATCGGTGTCCGCGATATCCCTCGATTTAGGACTTGTCCGAGCAGTTGAGCGCTCCAATTCAACTGGGAGTCGGAGGGGGTTGTACGGAGTTTGGTGGAATATGGGATTCGAGAATACTATATCACTGATTATAGCACTGGGCGAGGGAGGGAGAGGCGAGTCTGTAGACTCGGTTAATTAACGAAACCCACATGGGACGTAGTTCGCCATTGGTCAGTGGCAGCTCGAACGGTCGTTCACGCGGTGTCACTCTTCCCTATCCCCGTCTCGTTTCTCTTTCAATGCTGGACGCGATTTCTGTCTCACCGCACGACGTTTGGCTTCAACCCTTTGGTTGTACGCTCCGGGGATCGTAGAGGGAGAGTTTATCTCTCGTCCCTTCTCTCAGAGTCGACAAATACGAGGAGCCGATTCGGGGATCAGCGGAGCCGGACGTTCGACGGAATGGAACGTTATACTCCGGTGTTTCTCTCGCTTCCAACACGGAATAAACGAGCGTGACGAGGCAAGATCGATTCGTCGCTATTTCCTTCGCTACTCGCAGATCCAGCCCCTCCTCGTTTTATTCCTTTTCTACTGCCTCGCAGTCAAACGAACTCACCTAACGTGTACACCGATGAATAAGTTATTTATACGAGAAGCCTTTCAACCTCTACGCACACATGAATATATCATTAAAGTTTCATTGGCTAAAGGTACAGAGACTTTCCGTGTGAGAGATTCCCCGGAGGGAATACATCCTTTGCCTTTGCCTTCGGAGAGATTCACTCCCGATGCTCCTCACACGCGGTCGCTCTCCTTTCGCCTCGCCCCATTCATTCACTGACAGACTCGGCGATCGCGCGCTGCTTCGACGACGGAACAGTTCATCTGCACCTATTTCTTCCGAAGCTTCGTCATTTTTTAATCGCCCAAGTACACACTAAAAGAATTACGCTGCAGCAGAGGTTGCTGTGGAAATTTAAATTTCAACCATGTTCGACAACGAAGCGGCGTGTGTATTCGTTGTGATAAATAATGGCAAAATTGACTCAATAATTTTTCGCATACACCGCGGTTAAGTTCGCTCAGAAAAAGGTTAATTTTAAAAGGGCTTTTGCGGAAAATTGCGTCGGCTAATTGGGCTTCGCCGAATGGCGATAATTACTTGAATTTCTGGATGAAAGGCAAATTGGTGGAGAATTGCAAGGAAATTGGTTGCACAGGGAGAACGGGGTTTCGTTCCAAGTTTCAAAGGTGCGGAAAAGGGAATGACAAAGCCAATGCATAATTGTGCAAGAGCGAGAGAAGCTTTTCGCACGTTGCGGATTAAAAGCTTGTCGACGCGCGAGAGGGACTAAAATCAAAAACGATTCCGATTAAATTGGGTCTAGGCTTGTAGATATTAGAAGCGATGTAGGAATGGGCTGATTCGCGAGTTGAATCGAGGGGGCGAGAGCAGCTCTATGTTCGTGAAAGGTCAACGATCTCTTGTTCGATCTTCGAGAGTGTCTTCCTCGCGGCCACGAAACGTCGCTGAATCTCCGGGTGATCGCGGTCAACCTGCTTCAAATGTGTCTGTCTTTGTTCCCCGGTGTGGGGGTGGGTTCGTTCGCGTATTCGGTTCTGACATTGGGATTTAGATGTATGGGAGGGCTCGAGTCAGAGGCCAGGATTTCTACCGAGAACAGGGAACAATCGATTGTCCGGATATCTAAGCAGGCCAAAGCTTCGCCTCGTCCGCCAACCAGAGAAATTCCTCCTCAGATCCCCGCTTCTCTTTCTCCGATCGCAAGACACCGAGACTACCCGAGGAGAGAAAGAGCGAGCGAGGAAAAGGAAGAAGGAAATATCGTGAGGTGAATTAATGGATCCTCTCTGGAGCTGACACGCTTCGTTGATCGCCGTTCCAACTGGGCCGAGTTTACAGCATCTCTGGACCAAGGAGAGAGAACAAGAGACGATCCTGTCCAAGAGCAGAGAGAGAGAGAGGGAGGGAGGGGGCTTCGAGAAACGTTGGATCTTTGAATCGGACATGGCCAATCTCTTCGGGTTTTCTGTGTCAGACATGTTCACCGACGATTACGATTGTCCGTGAATTAAATAGATCGAAACGTCTGTCTTCATCCGCTGCTTAAACTTCGCTTTCATGGAAACCGTAGAGAAAGTATTCGACGCAGAAATTCGATGCGAAGCGATTTCACCTCGCAGTTTTATGCTGCAGTGCATGCATATGATTCGAAAGATAAATAAGAACTGAATTTGGGCTGCAAAGTTTCGAGTACGAGGACAACATATTTCGAGCTACGTTTTTTTAATGAATTCTCGCGTAAATATTGCACCAGTTATGGTTTCGGTGCTGGAGGCGAAAGAAAAAAATTTCATCGAATCTGAGAGGAATGCGAGCGCGGAGCGGAGAAAAAAGTGTTGATATTTCATTTCCTTCGTCGAGTTTCACAGTAGCTCGTTAACTCTCGTTAGCTCGAGCCGGTTGTATGCTGAAAACAAACGTTACCAGCAGCAGACTTCCCGATTCTTCGAAGGAGGAAAATAATGTAATTTTACAATATAACGAAAGTTTGAGCATACACACAGCCTTGAGAAAATCAATATTTGGATACTAGTAGATTGGAACTGAGAGAATAGTGCAAAAAAAAGAGTAATGGAAGAGGTTCTTCCCTCTTGTCTGAAAAGATGGACGTGGTTCAATTATACCAACAGAGAGAAACGAGTACATTGCCGTTTCTCTCTCTCTCTCTCTCAACCCCTTTTCTCTTAGCACTCGTTACTCGAGTCCACGAAATTTTCCTCCCCAAGTATTTTTCTCTCTGGCTTCGAGTCTGGACTCCCTCTCGTTCCTCTTCCTTCTCCTCATTTCTTTTCAACATTTTTTTCTCCTGCAACCACGAGTTTCGAAGCTCGAGGCAGCCGCGCACACGCTCGCCACGTGTGCGTGTTCTGTGAGCACGAGAATTTTTCCTCGACCACAAATAAAGTCTCTTAATGGCATGAAATTCTTTTCCGAGTCTCTTTCTCTCCGCCGGGCGCCATTCTCGATATTTCTACTCGGAAAGATTGTGCTTGTACAGCCCGACTCGATCCGAGAGAGTGTCTCTAATAGGTGACGTTAGAAGGAAAAACATTGTAACAATAATATCGATAAAGTAAGAGCTCCGCCGGTGACACAGAAAAAAGATTAACTGAAGAAGCGATAACGCGTATTATGTGAAATTACGTGAGTGCAACTTAACGGAGAGAGCGGCAAGAAAAGAAAAGTGTGTGGAGGAAAATTAAATAGAAATCGTCCCAATGGAGGTGCGGAAATTCCTCGAGTTTTGCCCAAGACGTTTTGGAAAACGGTTCCCACACTTGCAATGGCACATGCACGCTTTATAGCGAGTCGAGCGCGGGGAGGGGGCTTATATGCAAGGAGGATAAAACCAGCAATTCAGGAATATGGCGTACAGATATATAAAGAGCGAGAATGAGAAGAGACGAAGAGTTGAGAGGAGTGCCCTCGAAGAGCTTTCCAAGCTGCGTTTGTCCCCCTGCCGGGTTAAGACAGAAGGAAGAGAAGAGCGGGGAGTAGCAAGAGAGAAAGCTTAAACCGAAAACATAATCAAATCTCGCTGAGAGCGGCTGTGGTGCAAAGTTACTAATTGCTTAATTTCCCTCGACCCGCGAGCTCCGTTCTCATCCCCTCCCGCTTTCCCCCACCGGCCCTTTCTCCGTCGCGCGACTAGCTTCAAGGGTACAAATGTCGTTTCTCTTATTCTCTCAGCTCGACTGTTTCTCGATTTTCCCAGCGCCTCACTCTTCCCCGACGCCCCTTTCGCGCTCAATCCCCGGAGCACGAAATTCCTCTTTCATTCCCTTCCCTTCCTCGGGGCCTCTTCGCGCGACTCTTCCGCGCCCCTCGTCCCAACCTCGAGAGCGGACAAGTGCGAGCACCTCGGCGGCGCTTCCCCTTGCGCTCAAACCTTACCGCACACCCTCTTTCGCCCTTCACCCCTCCCCGCTTCGCTCCTCCTCAAAGCCTTTGTATTTTTTTCTCTTCCCCAACGCCGAAGAACATTTCCTACTCGGATACCTACGAAACTACCCCTACCGACTATAAATGTATATAAACCGAGTCTGCTCCTTTCGTTCGCTTCCACGACATTTCCGGCTCTCCAAAATCTCTATCCTTCTTCCACCAACTTTCGGCCAAGTTTCCTCTTGCCCAGAGCCAGGAAACGGATGCTCTCGCGTACAGAAATTGTACACACGTGGAAGGACCCTCGTACTAAATTGTTCGAGCTAAATAAATATTGCCCCGAGTGTCGTTATCCCGGAGAACAAACATTTTCATCGTAACCACGAACTCATGACCTTTCGTCACTCGCGTCTTTTAGTGAGAAAACCTCCGAGACAACGAGTCCAATATTCCAGCAGTTTTATCCCGCGCAAATATCGTGGTCGAAATTTCATGAAAATTTCAATAAAAATATCAGCTCCCACTCGGAATTTCTCCCCCATAGTTGCCCTCTGCCCCGCCAAAACGTCATAACGCGTTTGAGCTTCTACGACGTGTACTGCGTACCAAAGTGAAACATTTATTAATTAACAACAAACAAAATATTCCCCTTCACAGCGCCCACTTCCTGCGGGCCCACTCGGTATAGAAAGTCTCGTACATTCACGCGTTCCAGGAGATACGTGAATTTAGATACGCTCCGTGTACATATATATTGGAGATACGCTCACAAATCGCGAGCGAAGCTCGCTTAGGCGTGGCGTTGGCTATATACGGGGGCTATCCGTCCGGCAAGTGGCTATGGCCCGCAGGGCGATATATATCGAGGGGGTGCCTCGGTGGGTAATCGATCTGTCCGGTGGTAGAGCGCCAATGAATCGCGGGGAACACGATTTCCAAGGGAACAGAGGGATGGCGAGGTGTACTTCTCTGTCGGTGCAGTATCGTGCATGGAGAGCAGAGCGAAAGGGAGCGAGGGAGAGGGGGTTTGGTCGATCAGTTGAACTCCCTCAAGCTCCAGCAGGTGAGGGATGGCTCGTTCAATCGCGATAAAATCATTTCTCCGTCGTTCTCGAGCGTTCTCGGGGTTCGGCCAAAACGCGATTGCGACCGATGCTTTCTGATAAATCAGCAAAAAATGGGAAATACGAGGCAAAAACTCCCCCGAGAATAATGCGCGCGAAAGGTTAAAGGCAACGAGGAAAGGAAAAGTTTGGAAAATATCGTATCGAGAAGGAAAATGAGGGAGACCGAATTATTGGGGGATGAAATGACAGGAGCTCGGTGCTGAATGACGGAAGAGAAAAATGTCCCGGCTCGATATTCCCGTTCGCCTCGTTTGCCAAAACGATCGAAATACGAGTCTACGTGTGTTTGTGTGTATTTTTTCTTCATTTTTTTTTCACTTTGTTCCCTTTATTACAGAATTCCCGAAGAATAGACAGGCCAAAAATTTGTATTAGGAACAAACGATTCGATGCTGCATTCCGAACGATTGAACTCGAACTCTCGCTCGATCGAGACTCGCCGCACTGTACACGGGGCTGTCTCTGTATATATAAATGTACGTTATACGTATGCTCGAGGGGCGAAGAATGTCTCAGGCCACTTTTCTCCTGCGGCCTGCTCTTCCTCGCGATTTTCAGCCGGTCTTTTCCACTGCCCTCTTATTTATTTTTCCGAGCCGCTCCGCGCATCTTCCTCCTTCATTCTCTTCTTTATTTAGACGATTTAACCGATCGCTTCGATATGCTGGTATAGAATTCAACGGCACGTACGGGGATCGGGCTTTGTGCGGGCTTCGCGGTTCGTTTGACCCGACGCGTGTCCATGTGCGAGCTCCAAACATTTTTCATTCGCCCTTCACACTTTGAACTCTCAGACGCGCTCGCGATATGAGGAAACGCCCTTGGAGCTGAGAAAATGAGGATTTTTCCATCTTTCCTGCACTTTTCCTTCTCCACTCTTCGAACCAAAATGGAATTACGCTTCGGAAAAGCATCGTGCGCTTTGCTCTAACGACATTCGACGGTCTTAAGCTTATCAGGAGAGTTTCTTTATCTTCGAAACTCCTGCTGCCTCGACTCCGCAGAGAATTTTACTCAAAATTTTTCATTCGAATCTCTCATAGAATTTTTTCGTATTATCTCGTCCCCCCGCTTTCTCTTATTCTCATTTTCCATGTTACCGAAAGCTTTCGTTGAACAGTTAGCGTAGCCTTTGTTCGGGGGAAACGGCAGGCGATGCCAAAAGTGCCCTCCGAAGATACATTCCCGGGTTTCTCTCCGACGTAATCTGCTTGTACCAAGATAGAAGTCGTGCCCAACCGCGACCGCTTATCTACCCCTTTCTCTCTTTTCTCCTTCGCTCTCCTCTCCTCTTCCTTGACTCTGGCTATTACCCTTGGGAGCCCTCTTTGAGCTCCGCAAAGACTATTCGTGTTAGAGCTTCTGTAGTAACCGCTGCTCCGCTCGCGTCTCTTTCTCGCTCTCCCTCTCTGCTTTCGGTGAAGCAGCAGATAGCGCGGCGAGAGCTCACAGCGAATATTATTAGCTAAAATTCTTCCTCTTTTCTCTCTCGGGGTATTCGAGCCTCGAGTCAAACGCCCAAATCCACAGGTTGCCCTTCTCCGAGTCATCATTTTTTAATAGCTCCGCATTCTCCTCTTAAATGAAAATAAGAAAAAACGTTGCGCTTGGCATCATTTGCTTTTATGCTCGAATAAATATAGCCGCTCATACGGAGGGAACTTTTGCGCCCTGATTTCACCGAATTTATTTAATATTCGGCTGCCTAAAATTAACTCGCCTGCTCCGACAAATCTCGAGCCATCTATACGAGAAACTTTGTTTCCTCTCCGACCAACCGGAATTCTGATGAGTTCGTAACGATGTTCGCCGAGCGTTTTTCCGCTCGTTATGAAAATGAAATAACAATTCGTTTCGCGAATGAAAAAACAAAACTGGAGAAACACGTTTGATTGAAAAGCTTGGTATCGAAGAGCGCCGAATGGAAGCAAAGTTTTCTGGAATAACGATTCGGAGGCTTGACACTTCGATAAAGACCGGAATTTGATGTGACGCGGGGTATAAAGTGAGTGAGTTTGTACAGAGGGAAACGGTGAAATGAGGTTGAAAGGTAATATTATATATCGATTTATCGACGTAGTTGAGAATTTGCGATCGACAGGTTTTATAGTTCTTTAACTCTGACAATTTCACCAAAGACTTGGCGGGGGGCGCAGAGAGGGGGCTATGAGAATGGCAATTGTGCTCAAGAATAGGAAGCAGAGAAGGGAGAAAGAGTGCACGAAATTGAGGTGAACGAGAGGAAAAAGCGTCCGAGTTTTCTCGTAAAGTCTCGAGGGGCTCGTGAAGCAACTTCAGTTTTTTCTTTTTCCTCTCGTCGTTCGACCAGTCGATTACTTCCATGTCAGCGTGACTTGTTCTGTCAAACTATTTTCTACCTTTTCTTCTTCCCTCCGCTCTCTGTTAGGGCATTTCCATTTGTTCGCTCCTTTAGCTCGCTTTCCTGCTCTTACGAGCGTTCAACAACGACTTTATCTACTTCCGGTGCTCGCTTGTGCTCGGAGCACATTACGAGGTCGGTTACCAACCGAGTCTTCGCGGCTCCCATTGCCGTATAGATGCGATTTCGGGAGGAAAAATCGTCGCAAGATCTTGAGACGAGCAGAATCTCGGGCTTATGAATTCGAAAGACTCTCGCGACCCGCGAAAATGCCTGTTTCGGTGGCTCGCGAGGAAGCAGATTGGCGGAAAAAATACGTCCCCGGAAGGGTCGCAGAGAACGAGGCTAGAATTTAATAATTCTCTTATTCGTCGCGATCCTTTGTGCCACGTTTTTTCCCTTCCGGGGTAACGATTGGAGGCCAATATCGAAAAGAGTGATATGAAGCAAGGGATCAATGGAGGATCTCATAAATAAAGCACCGAAAGTGCGAGCCTGGGACCGAAATAAATCGCCAAGTGTCCTGGAAAAACACGTCCCATGAAGAATTCACGATGTAAGCAAGAGCAAACGGACGCAAGAGAGAGAGAGAGAGAGACAAAACAAAATGAGATAAAACGGCTCGGAGGAAGAAAAGATTGCAAATAAAATAGCAATGAGAATCGTGAATTTTGATCATATCCCTCTGACAAACGCGTATCACTCCGCCGATCCCGGGTATGCTCTTTTCATTTATTTCTTCCTTTCTATCCGACTCTTTCCTTTTTTTTTCATTAATTTTCAAATAACCACTAGCCAGCCCCATGGGACGGCTACGGAGCTCGTACCCGGAATGCCCACAGTGCGTTTCCTCTCTTTTTATCCTGCTCTCTCTCTCTCCCTCTTTCCCTCATAATGTCCCAACTCTTATTCACGTATGTTTCAGCACCGCGGGACTCTGGTTTTCATATCCCTCGTATGCCCTACGAGAATATACATAACGCCGGTAGATTACGAGACTGCTTCGGTCTCTCGAGCCTTCCAGAGCTTATATTTCGTCCGACAAAGCCAAACACACAATCCCACGTTTTACGCACCCACCTTTACCCGGCGTCGCAGCGGAATACACTTTCGCTCAAAAGTATTCGCCGCACACGCCCCCGCGTCCTCGTGGCTTATTAACATTTTAATAACTAAACAAAAGTCATCCTCGCCCTGCGATTTTTATAGTTCCGACGAATAATAACGAGATTAGTTCACTTTTAGTTCATGCCGCAGTTCATGTTATGGATCGACTTTCCTTCTAATTACTTTTGTAACAGTAAATCCAATGCGACGTGAGACCGAGCCAGGGAATTCATAGATTCGGTTGAATTTTCGCGTCGGATCAAGAAACAGCGATGAGAAGAAGGAATTTCGTGAAACAAAAACTTGCTTCGTACAATACCTCAATTTGCTGGATCGAATGCTGAATTGCTGAAGGATTTTTGTCGCAGCGATCGAGGGGGGCGCAGGTTCCTGGGAAATGTCGCGGTCCCCATTCATCGCTTCTCCTTTGTTTGGCTCGAAATTTCGTCGGGATCTTTGAGTTTTCATCTGAAATCGCGGAATGCCGGCAATTAGATTCCGAGTGTCAATAGGCAAGTTCGAGCATCCAAAGAGCTTTGCGAGATGAAATAATGGAGACGCAGCGAAGCGTGAAAAAAACAATAACAATATTCGTCCAACGTCGTACAAGCGGGAGAATGAAAAGGAAGAAATATGATAAAGAAAATCCCTCGGGGATTGAGTCATAAAATATGGGCGGTTGGGTCGCCGGTGCTCGGTCCGCGCGTATGGTGGACGGAGCTTTTCTATTTAGTGGGCAGAGAGTGTGTCTCGCGACAATTCTCGAGCTTTTAGTTCGTGCGGCGTATCAACTATTCGCCCATTCTGGTCGCTCCATTATTCTGCATTTTTGAGGCGCCCTCGGTCTCTCTATTTTGCTTCTCTCCTCGCCCTTTGACCACTGATACAATTGGACGAAGCGAAATAGACCCGGGAGGGGGCAATAACGAGGAGGGAGGGTAAACACAAAAGGTCGTAATCCGGGGAGTTCTCGCCTGCGCGAATCGTGTGGGTTACGACCTTTTGTTTGCCAAGCGATTCCATATAAACACACAAACACGCCATTACTCTCTTATTTTAGTCTCGTTTCTGCAGCGTTTTTTCCTCATTCTCGCGCGCGGCTTTCTTATTTAGTCGCGCTCACCTTTTTACCATAACAATGCTTTACTAGGGGCAAGTTAAAGCTTTGAAGGCGCGCGCGCGCGCGCGCACGAGCAATAGAAATTTCTGTGTGCACACGCGTGCAAGGCCAGAAGGTCGCACGTAAAAACACGCACATGCCGCATACGAAGACGTATATATTTGTTTAAAGTTTGAATTGCGAGAGAGTCAACGGGCTCGCTCCGCGGGCGTGTACTAACGACAACGATAAAGCTTCCCTCGGGAGCAAAAGTTATTGGTCGTTGCTCCCTCGTCATACTTTGATCTCTGTTTTTTTTGTTCACTCGACTCTCGCGCGAGCGCGCGATATGAGGCGAAGAAAAGAACACGTCACTCGATAAATGGCCCTTTTGCTTGACTCGGAAGAGGCGCGCGATGTTGAGCGGGGGGAGGCGCGTCGTTACTTTTATATTTGTTAGTGCACCTTAACTTTATACACCGCGAGGCGTTTGAGCTGTTAAATAAATACGCGCTTCTCGGCGCAGCCTCCTCTTTTTTCTTCACTTGTTCTTTCCTCTTTCTCTTAACTCACGACACTTTTGGCCCGTTCGCTCGCTGGCCCCTGCGAAACCCGAGCCCCTTCCCCAAAACCCCTTTTATCTCGCCGGATCCTGCGCTAAATTATCACGCTTCAGCGCTACATCGTCGCCGGGCGCCGCGGAAGTAAACGAAAATCCCCGGTGGCTTTTTCACGAGAACACTACCCTCCCCAAAACGTTACGGGGGATGTACGGGGTTATAATAATCATAAAATAGTGGCCGCGGCGTGTGCCATCCTCGGAGAATTTACTGCGAACGAAAAGGACCTCCGTTTTCTCCGTTTTTTCTCTCCTCCCACGCGATATTCTTCATCGTATTTATACTTCCGGGTCAAACTGTTCGTGACGAAAGGAGAAACGCGCGCGCCCTCCCAATTTGTTGCACCAACGAACCTCGAGCTTGCAGCGCTTCCGCGACTCTCACACCCCCGTGAAAAATAATATTTTAACTGTCAAACAAAAACGAAGTTATTTGCCCGAGGCGAACAGTGGCTCGCGAACCTCACGGGGACGCGAATCCCCAGATTGGCGGACTCTGAGCAACTCTGAGCTCATGTCATTTTTACCCGCACTTAAATTAAGCTTTTAATTGGACGATCGCCAAGCCTCGGAGCTTAGTATCACGCCAATAACCCGTCCCATCACTCACCGAAGATTGACACTAGTTCGGCCCCATTGTTTTTGGCCCAATAAGTCGACAAAAACAGCAATTAATATCGGACAGAAAAAAGTTGCGATAATTGACGAACCCCAAAGATTTTGGACCGTCTCCGTTTTTTTACAACTCAAAACAGACCCATCGATCCCACCTAACGAGAAAGAGTTAAACCCGAAGAGAAAAACGAGACGCGGGGAGGGTGACGGAAGCGAAAAGAGAGGGACGAACGTGGTCGTCGTCGCGTGAAACAACGTTAGGCAATAATCAATCGGGCGTGCAGCAGGGAGGATACACAGTTATACAAGTAACCGATGAGCTTTACCCTATCGAGCCGAGGAATATACATCAAATGTCAGGTGTTCCCCGCGCGGCAACGTTGCGAAAATAACGCATTACACATGCTCGAAAAATAAAATCGAAGCTTCGTTAGCAATTCCTAAACGAATAAAAAAATTAAGCATATACGAAGCATCGAGAATTTCGGGGCACACGGTTTTCGATGGAAAAATGCAGCGACGATTGGGAGAAAGAGGAAATCGGTGGAAAGGGTTCGAAAAACTCGAGAACGGCGATAACTTTTCGTGAAAATCGATTGAATTGGTTATTCGGTGGAATATTAGTAAGAAAGAAATTGCTGGTTCGTCAGCGTTTTCAATTTGTGAAAAATAGCCTCGCGAACGAGCCGTTCGAGGCGAATAATTCCATGCAAAAATCTCATTACGACGTCGAGATCTCATTCCGTGTCAGCGAATTTTATGAGCTTTTGTGCGGTTAAACAAAAACTGACAAGCTTCATTTTTACATCACGCGGACAAAGGCGGTGAGAAAATATTTGCGAGGAGAAAAAAATCATGTTCGCCAGAGAAGCGAGGGGCGGCTGCGCGGGGCCGGAGAGGGAGGGAACTCGGGAGCAGCACAGGAAATACTTTTCACGAGGGGATGGAAAACTCTTTCGAAACAGCTGATGAGAGGTCGAAGCTCCTCGACCGTAATACAACTGCGTTTGTCTTCTCGAATTTCTCTATTTCAATCACGAACGATGTCTGAGTTTGGTGTAAAAAAATTCAACAATATAATCGAAAATCCACATCTACGAAAAAGCGATCGGTAAGAAAGATTTTTCGAACGATTTGCATTTTTCTAAAATAATGAACGACGTCTTCGGATCATTGACCCGATAATACGCAGACGAGTGTACGCGTCCGGGTGTAAAGAAACTTTTCCTCGCAAGCTCTGTAAAAGTAAGCCCCCACCACCAGGAGTTTGTCGAGGCCGCTCGTACAAGTGCGTATCGATTGGTCGATGAATTACGCTAAAAACCCATTCCAGGAGAGTGTTGCAGCCCGTGATTGACCTGGCAACGGGCACGCGGTTTCCAATTACGGCTAGCAGCTTGTATACTCGAGCGTTGTCTCTTTCCACCGAAGCTCGATCGCGCGTCGCGCTCCCCTTTCTCTCTCCCTCGCGGGCAGAGGGAGAGACCCTTGCTCTGGGTCTCGCCGGTTGCCTGATCCCAACAATCGGGCGCACACCAATGTGGCCACCGTGTCTGTCAAATCCAGAGAAAACGCTTCCCCAATTTTCTTCCCCTGGCGGCTTCGCTCTCGATTAATTCGAATTTTCTGCCGCGCATTTACCATCCCTCAAACTTCATCTCTCTCGTCCTTTTTTCTTCCTATTTCACGTTACGATGATTCTCGACGATTGCTTCGATTACAAACTCGTTAGCGGAGCCCAGCGCGGAGCTGAAGATCATCCGCACGCGAGGCCCCGGCGCGTGACTCGTCGAATGAGAACAACAAATGATTATTCATCGCGCCTCTCGCCTCGATCGAGCCAGAAAAATGTGTTTTCGTGAAACTCTTCGACGAGCTTCCTCCACTTTCAACTTTACGCCACTCTCTCCCCTCCGAAATACTCGGGATTTCGCGTCATTTTGTCCGGGCAATCAACACCGTTACTGATGCTAAATTGCGTCGGTTTGTTCTCCAAACATCATCCCGATTCATTACCTCGTTATTTTCCCGTCCCGTCGCTCCTTCGTCACAACTTTTATGGCTCGCTCTCTCCTCGTTCGCCTTTCCAAATCACTGTAACATCAACCAGCGCATCGCTGAAACGTTGTTTCTTTATGGGTCGAGCTCACTTTTACAGCTGCATTTTCACATAGTTATTCAGCCTTGATTTTGTAGAGAGGGAGGATGATTCGTCAGATTTCGTCATGGAAATCGTAGCTCAATTGATTTCCGAGTCATCGACGTGCCCCTGAATTCATGATTCACGTTCTCTCCGTCCTCGAAATCGGGCGGCCGCAGAGGCTGAAAGTGTATTTTCTGAAGAGATCTCGACGCCCTCGCCACTTTTTCTTAACAGTGCGAGTAATGTTTTCGCAAATAGGGATTCGGTTACTGTGCCATCGGGCCCAGGAAATTGGAGCGAAGCGAGAGAGCGCGCAGTGGAAGCGACTCGGAGATTGACGGGGGCCAGATGTCAAAATAGAGCGGAAGCAGGGAGAAAGAAGGGTTGGGAGGAAAGTTCTCCGGAGGGGACATCAGTGGGGCTGGAAAATCTGGCTTTATTCTTGCTTCCTTCAGTGCCATATGGACGAGGGTTAGCTGCGTTTGATCGAGGACTCTGGCGATTTTCAAGATGCCTACACACAGTCGGCAAACCTCGGGAGGAAGGTCGGAGGAGTTTTAGCGCGGATCACGTTTCATCCCTTTAACGAATCGCCCTTTTTCTTCTCGGGTCACATTGGCATTCTTAGCACTTCGGTTGTGGAGAGCTTTCATCGGTCAACTGTCACTTGACGGTAGCGAAGCTTCGGTTGTGGAGAAACGGCAATGGCTGGCTCGAGGGGGGGGGGGGGGGGGGGGGGGTCAATTTACGCTGTTGGATCACCCTGCTCCACCATACGCGCTGCTTCCTTACAGCGACCGAGATTTCCCACTCTCGGGCGTTCGTTAGCTTCCCTCGAAAATTCTCTCACATCGAACAACGCGAGGCTCGCTTCCCGATAAAAAGAATCAGACGGGATTCAGTACGGAGGATAAAAGCGATAGGCCAATTCCAAGTCGAAACGACTGCAGCCGGTTTTTTGTATATATGTGAAAATCCAAAAAGGCTTGAGCAGCTCGGAGTTGGAGTTTAGAAAAAGAAGAATAAAAAACGGAGGCTCTCGGTACAGTTAAAAAAGGAAAGATCCGTTGATGAGAGTGTGGTTTGATGGAAAAAGGGAAAACAAAAAGGAGGAGGAAAAAGGATCGATAGCGATGGCGGTTACATAGCCACTGATGCAACGAGGGAAAAACCGAGGGTGGATCAAGGACCAGGAGACCAGCAGCAGGGGCAGAGAAAAGAAGAGAGCGAGAGGGAAAAAAATTCCGGTTAAAAGTAATCAGGGTAAGGTATAGCCGCCATTACCTCGGCAGTCTACTCTCGAGACCCATCGAACACAGACACGCGCGCAAAAAACCGTCAATGTGAAAATCTCTCTGGCGCCCTCCCTTCAATCTCGAGGCCCTTATTTCCTAACCGGAAAAAACTACTTCGTAAATCCGCCCACCCTGCTAACTTCGCTCCATCTATTCATTTAATGTCATTAATCCAAATCGCGAGAGCATTCAAAAATATCTCGAGGGAGAATATATTCGTCGGTGGAAATTTACGATTTTGGTAAATACCATTTGATATTTGTCATTCCGACCATCCCATTTATAACCAGAGTGATAAAACGTTCAATTACGAGTGTGCGTGTCACAAATTTATGGAGTTTCCACCAGCCCTTGTTGTACTCGCATTCTTCATTTTTTCTCCCCCCCCCCCCCCCGCCCCTCTTTATTCCTCCTGCTTTCATCGCTTTATTATTACTTTTATTAAGTACGATCAATTAAACTTCAACGCCGAGTATTAAAACGTTTTTACTGTCATTTTCATGCATTCGCGATCAAATATTACATTCGCAAACGGCAGCTCGAGAATCATTGAATTTATGACGGACAAATGGGAAGGGAAGAGCGCCCTTTGTCAACAGGCTTTAATTTGCAATAAATTTCGACTCATCATTTTCATTTGTTACACTTTTCACACATCGGCTATATCAGGACACGAAGCTTTCTCGAGGAGACGACGAGAAGGACTGTCAATACAAACAGACTATCCGAGTGTTATCATTTCCTACATGCCTCTTCATCTTGCCTTCCATTTTTTTTACGGTCGTATTATACGAGAAAATTCGCGAGAGGTAAAAGACAGCGCAGTTGGTAAGCTCTCGCTGGTCTATCTCTCCTCGTTCACGTGCGATTTTTCCCTCATTCCAATCCGTTTTGTCGCTCGCCCCAAACTTCTATTCGACCCTCGCCCCCGATTTTTCTACCTTCTCACTCTTTTATTTTACAATTTACGAGCTCCACGTTCGCGCGACCATCCAACCGCACACCCCTTTCCTTCGCTCTTTTTTCCTGCCCCCTTTGCCTCTCGCTCGCTCTCCCTGGTGGGCATCGAATCTCACACCTCCGGTTTCACTCCCTCCTCTCTTCCTCTTTCCCTTTCGCGGGTCTCCTCTCTCACTGGAGTGGGACGCGAGGCACAGCGCACCCCTTGCCGAGGGTGATTTACAGACGGATCATAAGCGAGAAGAATCGACGATTTATCGTGAAATATTGAGACTCGTAAAGTGTCGCTGAAGTAACTGGCGAGACTACTACGAACTCTTCTCAAATCCTCTCTCCTCCCCCGTGCCCCGCAGCCTTGCCCTTGCCATTTTCTTGCCACGAAAAATTCGACTTCTTTATCGTTATCTTTTCTCATCCCTCGGGATTCTTCTCTCCTTCTTGTCTCTGTCTCCTCGATCCTCTCGCTCTCTGTACCGGTGAGATCGTTACCCAGTTCAAGGATTTCCGGACTACGATGCCACTGCTTACCTCCCCTTTGCTCTCTTACCTCGAAACTAAGTGCACATTTTTTCCTCCCCCCTTTGCTCTCCCGGCCCCAGAGCCCCAATCCCATCTTTATATCGCCTCATCCGATCGGAACATCCTTCATCCCATCGAGCCAATAATAGATCGTGATATCTGAGCAGGCTATACTAGCTATCGAGGCGACACTAATATCGCGCCGCAGTGCAAAGCACCGGCTATCGACAAATCACGTTAACTTATCGTCGTATTATCCTGACTCGTGTGTAACGAGGTCCCCGGAGCCATTTCTGTTTCTGTCCTGGCCGCGCGCCCATGAACCAATCCAACGACACCGCTTTCAACCGCGATTATCATCCAAAATAATAATCCTTTGAAGATAGAAAACTCGTGCGGGATACGTCGAGCGGCGACGAGCAAAAGAGCCGATATCAGCTAATCTCTCAAAACGTTGCCCCTTCCAATATTCTCAGATTGTGACTCGATCGAGATTCTTCGATTAACGAAAGTCCTTCGCTCTCCGATCGAACTCCGATCGCTCGATCCAATTAGAGGATTTTATCCGACCGTGCATACCTTCAGAGATCAAATAAACACAAGTTTTTCCTCATGCGGCTCGTAGCGAAATGAAAATGTTTTGTACACGAGTCGCGGGCTGAGTCTGCGGAAGATCCGCTTTCCCATTGATTATTATCGACTCTTCGACCAGAACTGAGCGAATTTCGTAACGGAGAAAAAAACAAGCGTCGAAGCTCAAGAATCAGCACGTTTTTGGACCAGCAGCTCGAGGAAAGGGAAATTCCTGTTCGGATTTGGTACTCACAGCTAAAAAATCAGTCTGAACGAGCGATGAATATGAAGGTCTATTAGCCAGTGATGAAATTAGCCGGTCGATGGGAGACCGAGGAAAAAGCTCACTCCGCCGGGGAGGGCAGGAAAACTATAGTAACGAGTTTGGAAAGCTGGAAATCTCGAGTGGCAACCCTTTTTCATTCGACTTTATTTATCTCATCTCTTTTTCTTTTTGCACTGCACACAGGGTTCAATTTGCATCGAAATATCAGAAGGGTATTCCGGCAAGCTGCTCTGTCGCATCGAATCCCGCTGAATACTTCGGAAAACGGATCCGCGGTATCCAGGGATGTGGGACGATTTTCAACCCTCCGCATCTCTCTCCTTCCCTTCGCTACGCGAAAAATATTCATCCCTCGCTTTTTTTATTCATTTTCTTCCTTTTTCAATGCACGAAATGATTCGCCACGACTGTAACACCGGTAACTAGATACGAAAAAAGTTTGAAAAATCATACAAAAAGCAAGGGAGCAACGAAACGGGAAGAGAGAGAGAGAGAGAGAAAAAAACGGACGGTATGACCGTTTTTGCATTAAAACATATCAAAGTATACATCAATATGGGAGAACGAAGGGAAAGCTTGTAAAACGAGAGTACGAGAGAGTCTCGGGGATATCCGGACGGTAATTTCACGCTTCGACGCACCCCTCTCGACTAACCAACGTTACAGCCACCCCTAACTCACCTATATGTACAAACATTATCCATATATTCGTGGACGTATAGATCGCGCAGATGTAAACGTGGCTGATACAGCAATGAGAAATAATATACATAATGTAACATGAGCCACACGCTGCGTAATCGTCGAGCGTCACAGTTTACACGCGACACGCTTCGCCTAATAGTTTCCATTAAGCTCTCATATATTTTCGTAACATTATCAATGTTTTCCATTAATTATCATATTTTTATGAAAGATTTTAGTCCGATTAGCGCTGCGCTGGGCCGTTGGATTTATTTGATCGCAGGCTCGAACGTTGTGTTTTTCCTGCTGAAAGTTGAAGCTCGAAATTTTGGAAAATCGTTTGATCACGTGTATAGCGAGTGCCGAAGGGTCGAGCCTCCGATAAATAAAATTCGTCGATTGATTGAAAGCGTTAAATAAAATTAAAACTCATCACAACTCAACGAACCGTCGGAATTTTAGTAATTTTCAACAAAAATGTTTACTTTTTTCGATCTCAACGAGAGCATCTGAGCGTGAAGGAATAAATTGTGTATGGAAAAAGGGTAAATTCGGCAACCCAGTATCAATTCGCCTGCGATATTGGAACGCATATTTCTTTTTTCTACGTCAAATAGCGCAGTTGGGTTTTATTTTATCGTACCAACGAGATTCTGCTGGGTGCATTCGTAGCCAGTAAAAAGTGAGACTCGCGAGAAATAGCTGTACGGTCAAACGTTTTTTTTTCGCATACCGGGTGTCTCGTATTGACCGTGTAACGAATTATCTTCGGGAGGGAAGAAATTGCTGAAAAGAGTGAAAAACCGACACACAGTTTTTCGGATCTGTGGACCAAAGTTACAGAGCTAGACGGATATCACCGGGGACTTTTTTTTAGGAAATTAAATTTACTATAAAATTGGTCCTCTGCATTTTCACTCTCCCTTCAACGGTTTTCATGGTAAAAGCCACGAAAGAGCGGCGTTTCGTTTTTTATTGCTACTCAATCACTTCAACGAGAAAAAATCCGTAGAATCGAGCAATTTTTGATAGGAACTCTCAATCGCCAACTCTCAGAAACCATCGGAGTTGGTGCAGCCTGTAAATCGATATATGAGAATAGCGAGAGAGTGTAGAGAGTGTCGATGGAAGTCCGTGTGGGGTTGCGGTCAGTTCGGTCGTCGCATAGATAAGCGGCGAAGCTCTCTGGGTCCACATTGCTAGCCGGGATATAGCCAATTGGATCTGTTTTGGAGTATCGAGTAATGGTCAATTGGGTAAGCCCCCTTTTGGCTTCCCCTCTGGCCGCGCCGTCCGCCGGCGAGAGCCTCCGGATACTCCGCAAAATGCCACACCCCAACACTTGCACCGCCTGCCTTCGGTTTTCGGGGTTTGAATGATGCGAGCAGGGACTCGATGCGCGCCGAACGTTCGCCGAAAATCGAAACGTGATTATAAAGCCCGATTCCGGGCTCGATCAGTCCGCCCTCATTCATCATCTCCCGGTCAAATCGGAGAGCAGCCGGAATGAGATGGAAAACGAGAATTCGATACATCACGCGATCGCATTGAAAATCCTTCGCACAGTGAAAGAGCGAGTCGACCAAAGAGAGCCCAGTTCCAAATGATAATGGACGTTCTCGCAGATTATGGGCAGCATTATGCCTCTGGATTATCCTCCGAGCCGCGTATTCCAACCGATCGAAATATTGAGTGTATTCTGGCATACGATTTGCCCCTTCTTATGGAGGCTCTCGATCCAATTGACCGCGGCCGAGTTAAAACTCCTGCTTATCTGTACGTGTGATTTTTGCACAGGCTTGTCGTCGACACCTTTCGAATGACGCGAAAGAACAAAAAACATCGAATTCCCATCGTTTCTAGTTTTATAAAGCACGAGTTTCGAAAATCATCGAATCTCTTCCCCGCAGAAGCTGCCCGCATCGCTTCCCATCGCCTCCGAACGCTCCGCCGATCCAATATCGCCGAAAACTCGACTCGGAATCGAAAATTTGCACATTTACAGTTGGAGCATATTATAGTCGGTTAATCCTGAAATGCCCCATAGAAGTAAAAGTGGATGAATGACGAGAGATGACGTGTGAGAGTGAGGTGTCAAGGGACGCGCGGAGGAATGGGAGCTGGTCGGGCAGGCTCGCACATCGGGAACCGTGAAAACGTGGGAATGAGAAAGAAAGAGAGGCGAATAGTATGGGCCCGCACAAAACCGATACGGATGAGTGGCTCGTTCTACTCGGCCACGTGAAACTGATACACGCCCGTGTCACGCACTCGAAACATGCCCCATCAATCTCACGAGGATCAACGGCCAATCATCCAGCCCCTCCTCCCAGGAGTTTCGATATAGAACAACGACGAACAACAATTCTCCGCATATATCGAGCTATTCAATAACGAAAGCACGAACAAGAGCGCAGGAACAAATAGCGAGAGGAGAAGAACGCGATAAAAAGCGAGGCGAAAGATACAGGCATGAAAATCATTTCTCCAATTCGACTACCCCATTGTGTATCTCACCGCTCTCGAGCCTGCTCCGACCAACAAAAAAGGAATGAAAAATACGTACGCGAGTACTGAAATTTACCAGCCCTCGTGAAACAATGAAAGCACAATTGTCTATCACAACGTGGAAACACTTGTCTCTCCATGCCTTTCTCCAATTTTGTACATTTCATTTTGATTGGATTATCGATTCATTTACACTCATTGAACACATTGTAGCTCTTCAATCCCGTTTTTTTTTCTTTTCTTTATTTTTCTTATTTTCCGTTATCTGAGAGGAGCTTTTTTCAACGAGATCGAGTCAATCTTGGGGAGGCCTCGTTATCGGAGCGTTCGAAAAAAAACCACTTTCATTCCCACCGTTCGTACTCGTAAGAATTGCTTTGAAGAACGAATCACACGAGTTCATGCTGGCTTAACAGTTTCGAGGCTTTTCGGTGCTGGCGCCCCGTAGTACGCTCGCGCTGTCTTCGTCTCCGTCGAAACGGTTAATTAGGCTAATTAGCGCCAACTACCGGGACGCGCGATGCTCGAGTGGCCACGCAGCAGGTAGAATAAAGCAGCGGGGCGGAGAGAAGGAGGCGAGAAACGCATAGGCGCGAAAATTGAGGGTGAGGAACGTGCGCTTCGTGTGCGCATACTGCGAGAGGAAAAGAGAGAAAAAGCTGGGAGTTTCAGAGGCGGACTCGGGCGAGAACGAACAAAGAAAATAAAATGAATAAATATGTTTATTTATGACGCGGTCACACCCCGGAACCGCATGACCAAATGGGGGGAAAAAAAAAAACAATGCTCAAGAGTCTCACGTAAAACGACAACTGCCCAGGGATTCCTACTCAATTATAAAATAAAAAAAAGATCAAAAATATGAATAACAAGAGCGGTGGATGAATGAAAACGAAATAACCGATCCACGGAACCAGTGGATCTGTACAAATTTTATTTTTCTTCAAACTCGTAACTTTTGTCAAAGAAAGGGAAAGTGTCAATCGAAAGGAAGGAAAAATGATCGCAGTCTTGAATTTTCGATTTTATCAATCGAGATTTCAAAGTACGAATATATTTATGATATTTCGTAAAATCGTTTCATTCGATTCGTCAGACGTTGCCTACAGCGTTAAAGCGATTGATAAATTTGTGGAGTAGTTTTCATTATGACTATTATTGCAATGATATAACGATGATCGTTATAACGGCGAACTAATGTGGGAGGGAAGTCGAGAGGGAGGGAGAAGGCGGGGTTCGTCTGTGGTCCCCTTTCGCTATTGTGTTTTCGTACGGGAGATTTACTCTGGCTGCCTGAAACAGCATCAGTTCTCTCGCTCTCATCGACTAATTATCTCTCGCTCTCGTGTACAACGGTTCGATACATGATAAGGCTTTGCGGGGCCGCGTGGCGATCCATCGTGTACCCGGGCATAAATTTGTTCACGAGCCGTACACAGTCCTCGGCCCCCATCGAGCCTCCCCCCCGCCCTCGACCGATTTGTTCTCTCGAGCTTCCTGTTTTGCCTCGTTTGTCCGCCGGTCTTTATCATACCTCCTCGCTGTTATTAACGCTACCGAGCTTCGGATAAGCACGCTTTTCAAACTTTTCTTTTTTATTCTCATTCCTCGAGGCGAAGTGAGACGTGGCGCGCGCGCCAGGGTGGCTAAGAAAAACAAGAGAAATATACCGGAGGAGAAAGGGATGTGCCGAAGATTGCGCTGGGCTGCGGAAAAAGCTCGGAAAGAAGGAGCCACGTGAATGGGATAAGGGGATAAGCGCTGTCTCATTTGGATTTTTCTTATAGCCAGCTTCTTCCTTTCCTTTTTCTGCGGGAATGAATGAGAGACGAAACTCAACGGGGTTTTCAATATTTCGAGCCATTTTCAAAAGCACTTGCGAAAATTCACAAAACTAATTCGGTTTCGATGACAGGATATATAAAAACGGAGATTCTTGCCTCGCCCTCCAGGAGGTAAGTACGACTAAAAACTACCGAAGTGATCTGTCCTATGGCGGAATAAATGAAGCGGCGAAGATATAAATAAGAAAAATATTCAAATTAGCCGGAGCGGAGCACATCAGTAATTCTTTATTCGTCTGTTTGTTGAGTCCGCGTCTCCTCGTCTCTCTCTCTCTCTCTCTCTCAGTTTCTCTCGTTCGCGGATCACCCTCGGAGCTGCGGGGGACATAAATATTCCTGTTATTTACATATTTACGGTAATCCGGGGTTTTGGAGGCTCACGCGAGACGAATATGGGCGTTATAATGCCGAGGGGAGAACTCGAGCACGCTCGCTTTGCTGCGAAGAGGAGCGAGGGACTGAAAGAAAAGAGAGGCTGAAAAATAAGAGCAAAAGTGAGAAAGAGAAAATGGAGAGAGCGGGAGAGGCTTGAAAAGTTTTCATAGTAGAGATATCCCGTGGCTAAACAGACGACTCTCGCTACACCCGCCTTAGCATCGTTTCCGCGAGAGCAACAAACGCTCAGCGTGAGCGTCAGGATAGGAGCCAACTAGCGACGAGAGAACGAGAGTATAAGTAGGCAGAGTTATAGAGGGCTCATTCAAACGGGCAAATAAAAAGAGCGTGCTGAGCAACAATGACAAAGAACGAGGAGACGAGTCACTCGCAAAATGCTGTGAGTGCGCGTGCACGTGAGCCCGTCTTTGTCTCCAACGGAGAAAAAAGAGAGAGCGAGAAGAGGAGAAAAAAAAATGGGGGAAAAAAAAACAGAAGAGCACGCCTGGAGAGGCTTGCTCTTCGCTACTCGTTCGCCAACGCTGGATGGGATTTTGCGGCGAGGGCATTAAAAGTTGCCAAGTGCAAAGTTTCTCTTCGTCGAGTTGGGAGCAGGGATCATCCTGGTAACGGGCCTGCACCGGCACGCTTAATCTCCTTTACCTGCAACCAATTTTTCTATACATATACGAACTCTATATACATACGATTTTTAACTCGAGTCAAAATACAAAATAAAAGTACAATTCTTATCTCTTCCGCTCTGGCTCCTTCTTCTTTATCTCTCCCTCACCGGATACACTCACCAGTCGCATTTTCATTATTTTCTTCAACCCACTCCTTTCCCCATTTTTCTAACCCGCTGTCCGAACCCGCGCGGGCAGCCTCCCCTTCCTCCGAGTGTGCGTGCCCAGCCGCGCTCTTCTTTTCGCGCATAACCGACTTGTACTTACCCGATTAAGTATTATAACGATTTATAAGCTCGGCGTAATTGATCACGGGGTTTACGCACAGCCACGGAACATGCGAATTTCATTGGAAGATTGTGCTCTCGATTTTCTCACCGAGAACGAAGCTCCTCTTTGAGGCTTCAATACATTTTTTGCCAGTTTCGCGACCACTCGCGAGCAGGCGAATCGCGATTCACGGTCCGCGTTACTCGCGCGACGCTGTTGAAGAGGAAAACACGTTGACGATGAATATAGACGCGCGTTAACGCCCAGGGGAAGGGGCTCGGTGAGGATGGACGAGTTGAGGAAGAAGCGAAATGGGTGGGAGGGATAAAAAGTAGAAGCCGAAGAGAAAAGAGGATCGAAGACGCGAGCACTTTTATATTGCTTTCGGAACACATCGAGGCCCTTCCTACCCCGGCTGGCTGCCTCCCCCACCCTCGCTTTTTCCCTCAGCTCCGAATATCTGTAGATTCACACATTCGATAAACACATACATACGTTTGGGCCAGGAGCGAAGAGGATGGGCTCGGATACTTAAATAAAACTTTCCCTCGGTAGCGCGGAGCTCCCCTGCGAGCTCAGGAGCATGTAAGAGAGAAAAATAACTGGCCAGACAAGTGGAAGCCCCAGTCGACTTTTCGCGATTCTAACACTTTTGAAAAAGCACGAAAAGAGCTTGGCATAACTCTCGAAATATCGTTGCGCCTCCTCGCAGACTGTTCAACTCTGGCTCTTTTTTCGCTTTTTCTCACATTCCGAATCATCAAACTCCCCGACTATTTATTCCCGTGGCGTCACTCGTTTAATACATTCTCGTATCCCCGTCGCTGCGAATAGCCTCACAACCCGCTACCACATCACCGACTGTCATGTAATGGTTCTATACGATTTCCCCGGGGAGTGAATTACCATACGCGTGTACGAGGAAAGCCTCCCGGAGCGCTACAGCGTCGAGCGGATACCGGAGATCGATGGCTCCACTCGCCGGAGCTCGTTTCCTACTTTCATCTCGTTTTCATTGGCTCTTATTTGCTCATTCATTTGCTCCTTACGACGAGAAAGATCGCTGTTTTTCTGTGTCGTTTACCCAACGTTTTACGCCTCGATTGAGCCCTGAATATTTCGTCTTTTTCGAACCCTTCGAAGGAACGGAGTCGCAAAAACAGTAACGCCCTGATCCCCCCGTCGAAGCAGGGCCTCGAGAAATCTCACGGCTCTATAGATGCAAAGTGATGAGAGCTTTGCGCGAGTGTGGCACGATTTTTTCAGAGAAGCTTCGCCACTGTTTCATCCCTTCGATATAATAAAGGGGGAGCAGGGAGAGCGTAGCAGAAACTTGATCCACCGAAACGATTCGACGTCACGTTCGTCACGTTCTGGAAACAATAACGATTACGATTATTTTCCCTCTTTGTCTCAATCTACTCCCGAGGAAAAAGACTCGAGATCGTAGCTCGTTACGATAAACAATATCACGTGTTTTATAACTTTTTCTGTCGGATTGTCAAACCCCCCTTGACAATAATCGGGCTCCAAGGTTTCCGGCAATCCGAGAATTGAGCCGCGACGGTGATGAATCAACTTAGGAGTCAGCCCACGAGCGCGGGGGCTGCTGGCGCGAGAGTTTGATTGCAAAATTTTCGACTGTCACATGCGATGTAATCAAACATTCCGTTTTGTCCCCTCCTCGTCTCCCCCCCCCCTTTTGCACAACGATTCAACTGGAACATGACACATATCGAAATTCTCTCTGGTCACACTCGACGAGCGAATGAACGCTCATCAATCCTCGTAAATAATCCGATTTATATTCTGTTAAATAATACTCGCACATTTAAATGCCCGGTGTGTACGGGACGTTCCGCTTTGGCTGAAAAACTTATTTGCATTCGCCACGATCGCGAAGCAGTTCTGGAAGCGAGTGCGATTCGTTTGATGGCGAAAAAAAGCAGTTTGCATCCCGACGAGTGTTCTTTCAATGGAAAATCACAAGTTCGACAAACTTTTATTGCCAAAAAAGTTTCTCACGAAGCACTGGAATCGTGCATCGTTTGAATGCGCCAGTTAGAAAGGCCCATAATAACGAAAATGAGCATTTTCTATTCTTTTATAGTTGCGCACATTCGATCTCCCCTTTATTTAAAATCCGCTTTATACACATGCTCGATTCCGCCCCTATTCGATATTCACCCTTTTCCGTCGACGAGAGCTCCCCTGGAGCTGACATTGTTGGCTAGTTCGTGCGAATTATAACTCGAAATTTGGAGGTCCGAGGGAAAACGAATTGCCATGTCCAGGCTCGCTCGCCGCTCGCGCGCAACCAGCCTCCAAACGTCCAAACTTTCGTCGAAATACAATATGAATATTCGATTACGAATTAGCAGACTCGATAACCATGCGAGTGGGAGATTCGATGCTCGACAACCAACGATACACATTTTGGCAAACAATCCAAATGCTCGAGTAAATATTCACGCGTTTGAACGAGAGGTATCTGTGACTGTGAGCGTTTCTCCTCTTTTCCCAGCATCTCTTCACGCTGGCTCTGCCATATCAGCATATTCGACACAATTGCGACTGTTCAAACGAATGTTCACGCTTTATTGATCCAAATACACGTGTCCACCTCGGTATTTACACGAAGAATCTCCTCGATTTCATCTCCCCAATCGTCAATGAAGGGAACACTCCGTTGCGCATCATTTCGATGAAACGTCGCGATGCTAAATATTTCGTTATGCCTCTGTGACGATGTTTCACTTACGATCAAACATGTGCTCGAATCATTTATTCCACCCTGGTTCAGAGCGGTGGGTTTTCATTGATTCGTTTGGACCAGCAACAGAATTTGAGGGGCCCGATCGTCCTCGCAGTTTTTGTGCTTCGAGAAGAGCGAAAGTTTCAAATTTTTCGGCCCGTTTAATCTTCGCACAAACGTCAGTCAAAAATCTGAACTGCGTTGAATTTTCCTGGCAATTATCCACGAGAACTTTTGGCGAAGGACTCGAATCGATTTCCAGCTCGAACGTTGCGAATGCCCGTTGAAAAGTGCAATAAAAAACGTGCGAGTTCGAATCGTTCCTGGTTATAATACATACAGTTTGTGCTCCGAAGAGGATCATTAAGGCTATTCTCTGGCCGGGAATGTCGTACTTTTATATTTTCCCGAAGGTCTTTTCTCCGATGTTGAACTGACGAAGTGAATTTGGTAGTTGCATCGGAACGGAGCAAGTTCAGAAGAGGCGTGGTCCGACGAGCAACGCCGTCTTACTTCTCTCAGCTCGCGCAACCAAGTTGGCTATACGTCGTACAAAGTTTGAGACGATGATGGCATCAGATGCAGTGATATCGAGCTATGGACTAGAATGAAGTTTAAGGAGAACCGGGGAGCAAGGAATAGAGAGGTTCATGGATGAGGTCACGAATCTATGAGGCCAAGAGGCAAGGAAAACTGGATTAGTCGTGGAACATGCTCTTCGTCTGCACTTGGAAGCGCTTCTCTGTCTCCCTCGGCCTGTGGCTGCCGCGATATTTGTTGGGAAAGCGAGTGTTTGGTCGGCTGCTCACTTTGATGCATAATTATTATTCGTTGTTATAGTCAAGAGGAGAGGGCCGGGAGCAGGCCACCGAAGAGAAGTAAAAGTAAACGTAAGGACGAGAGAGATGCTGAGGGTTGGTGGAGCCGAGGGCTGCGGAGGTGAGAAAGAGGCTCTCGAAGGGGAAAATAAGTTGGATGAAAAGGGAAAGAAAGTATAAAGCCAAGAAGCGTGATCACCGCGCGGCGATGTAATTTAAAAAGTTCACGTCTCCGGTGAAATTGATAAATCGGAAGAGCCGGACGCGTTTTCCCGTGTATGTGCGACTGCGTATTTTTTCAATCCTCGTCCTGGCTCGCTCGTTCTACTTAACGCGACATCATCCGGAGCGCGCAATCAGCGATAATCTTTTCGCGCGTCCTCCTCCCCCGAGTAATAAGTTGGAAAGTTAATTTTTCCACATTCATCACACTCTCCCAATGAGCATTTTTCTTCCTTCTTTCATCATCATTCTTCGAGCTGCTCCTCTCCCTTCGTCGCACCGCGCGGAGCCGCGTTCGCCGGGCACGGATACGACGGGAAAAGGAAATTGAGGAGGAAAAGCGATCTTCCCTCTCCGCTGGCTCGCGTCATTAATTAATTATTCAATTAGCTCTGAAATGGCATCGCATCACAGAGAAAATTAAATATTATCTCTTTCCAAAACTCCTCTCTATATCGTGCCCCGCTCCTTTCCGAATAATCTCGAAAATGAGCAATGGATTTTGAGTCCCGGAAGACCGAGCAGTGCGTTTACCAACGTGTGCATATTTAACCTCGTTATAATATGCCGGTTAAATCGTAGGAAAGAAAAACATGAAGCAGCGAGAGGAGGAGGAGGAGGAGAGTAACGCAAACATATTTTCACTGGAACGATATCTCATGAATAATTGAATATTAAAAAAAAAAGCCTTCTGTCTGTTTTCCTCAATAACCTTTTTAGACGTCTCGATTTTTTCCACCTTTCCTTTTCCCCATGCATGCATGTATACGTCGGTGTTATATCTATAGATTTATATAGGATGGAAAGGAACGAGGTTTTCGTCGTCGCGGGTACAAAATAATTCTAATTTCTTTCCACCGCGTTCCCTCCGAGGGGCTCTGCTCGCACCGGGCATGAATTTATGTATGAATAGGAGGATCCTCGCGCGAAACGACGACATGATATAAATATCCCTCTCCGCGCACAGCCAGGATTGTCCGCAATACTCGAGCGAGAGAGGGATGAAATGGATTCGCGGGGACGTGGACCATTAGAAGGATATGTATTGCCATCGCGGATGTGTTATTTCATTCAGGTGAGATTCTCCAGACGAAACGAGCAGGCTTTTCCGAGTGTCGAACGAGAAGTGAACCTAATGTACACCTACAGGCCGCTTCAAGGGATCAGTGGTCCTTCCAGGATGCTCTGGGGGGCGAGAGGGCTTGGTATTAACGTCATCCCCTGCCGAAGATTGATGGGCCTCTATCCCGACGGGACGTCAGACACGGCTCACCTCTGCAGGCATCGCGCACAACCGACGCCCGAGGCTTCTCAAGCTCGCTCTCTTCTTTTTTTCGATCGCTCCCTTCCCACTCCCCTCCGCCCGGGCCCGCGATTCTTCACTCTCGTACTTTTAGCACTCTTAGCTCCCGTGCATCTTCCCCCTGCTCGCGGATGGGCTTCTCAGCGAGCTCTTTTTTATTCTATTTCTTGGCATCGAAACGTCCGAGAGTGGAGCCTCAATTTGGGAGCTTCGATTTTGGCGGCCCCTTCCCCACCGCCCCTCGTTATTTCTCCAAATTGAGGCGGATATTCCACTCGGAATTTTATCTTCCGTATTTTTTGTCTGCACTCCTCCTCCTTCTTTATTTCGTCCCCCCTTTAGTGAGCGGAAATCATCTAAAAACTCGACGATCCACCGGCCATAAACGCTTATGGAGGCCCCAGTCCTCCCACACAAATTTATCATCGTACGTCTGAAACGACGCGAACCCAAATCACCACACGTGTTATGTAATAAAGCGGAACTCGATCTTCGCTCTTATAGCACGTCAGATCTCACCCGATGGGTTTTATAAGCGGTCGCCCCGCACTCACGGACAAAGCATTTTCGTTCTCATGGAAAAATCGATGCGCCGGGGATACGCCAAGAAAACTGTTTCGATCAACGTTCTCCTATTGATCATAAAACCTCGGGAATTCGACGCAATCGATCTCACTATTTAACAATAAAACTTTTCATTTCGACCTGGCCATTTTTGATGGGTATAAAAATAATGAAAAAGAGTTTTTGTTAAATCGAAAAGACGGCCAGGACTCGATGGCAATCCTGCCGGGCAGTTCACAAGTTCTCCGAATTTCCCCCGTTCTCTCGTAGTCGGATTAAAATTCTTCGCAATCTCAATATCTCTAATATAAAGAGAAAAGCGAGCGATACGAAAGACAAAGAAGGAGTTTCTCGTTCTCGTACGAAGCGATCCGGAACCTCCTCGGTCGTAGTATGTACCGACGTTCCGAGAGTAGCTCCCTCGAAATCGGTTTGACAAACAAGAATTTCCCAGTCCTTGATAGCCCAATGGAGCTTTTCCCTGGACAGTCACTCCCTCTGTCTGTTTGTCCTGCGAAACTTCCTGGTTGCTTGTACCGGGCAGGAGGTAGAGGGCAAACTTTCGCGTACCTTCCCATAAGCTTCCTTTTCTCGGCGTCTCGCTCGGCCTCGCTTCTCCTCTTCGTCCAACCATATCCCGCGGAGAAGGAAAGTGCGCGAGAACACACATCCTCGAGGATCGTTCGCTCAACCTCTTGGAGGAAAAGACACGGAAAAAGATCGAGGCAGAGCTCCGAAGAAGCTTCACAAAGTATATGGAGTTAAGGATGCATCATTCCCTGAGTTGAACTATCGCAACTACCGAACAATCGTCGATTAGGAGACCGCCTTTTCGTCTCTTTTGTCCCAAGTCTCCTTTCACGTCGCACACGCGGACACAGCACGCGTACATGTGAAAAACGAAAAAGGAAGAGCAATTTCGAGGCACTCTATCCAACGACGTTTTTCCCCATTTTTTCTACTTTTTCCAAATCGTTTCAACCCATGCTTTTCAACCCCTATCTTCCCTTATCGCATTACTCCTACACTTTTCCCTCTGCCACTGCGTCTCACTCGATTACACAACCCTCTATTTTCTAGTTCCATTCCGCGCCAACCTTTGTCTATTTGTCTTACGCCTCTCTTCTCTCTCCATTTATATTTTCTTCACCGAGGGCTCGATCCAAAATCGAAGATTCTCCGTTGCTTCGAGCGCTGTGCGAACGCGTTGATCAATTCCATCTCGCACGTTAAAAAGGCACTCGACTCGTTCCGGGTATTAATCTATATTCACTCTCATTCATTCGAAATGGAATTGGAGTAGGAAAATAAAAACAAAAACGATATTATCAGTCAAACAAAAAAGTTTGATTGAATTGAGCAAATGTATTTGCTCAACATCAGCGTGTGGATTGATGGAAAAAGCTCAGCATTGATGCCGATCGTGAGAGGATCGCGCGCGGGGAGCATTTCATCGATGCGGAGGCAAAAAGTTGTTCGTTTCGAAAACGAAATAAAAGGCTGAATATTCATTTGGGAAAGGGACTGAAGAATCCTTCATTCATTAGAGCCGTACCAACAGATGTTGCATAGAAAAAAACCAGTTGGGATTCCGCGAGGGAAATTCGTTGAAAAAAAATGGATCGAGAGGGTGGGAAGTGAAAATAAGCGAGTGAAAAAAGGTATGAGGCCGTTCGGGAGGGTGTGTATATCTGCAACAGTCGTGATTCTCGAGACGCCGAGACAGGAGCGGTCTGGAATTTATCATTTCGTCGAGTTGAAGTGGCGTAGAGCGTCGACAAGGCTGAAATTGCAGTATTTGGGAGTCGAGTGGAGAGAGAACGATAGAAATAGCGAGAAAGAGGGTCGGGGGGGGGGGGGGGGGTCGATGAGAATAGAGATACGAGAGATGCCACAGGCGAGCAGAAGCCTCCTCTCGTGCTCGAGGAGCGGGATGTACTACGAGTGTGTAGTGAGAATGGAGTGGATGAATTGTAAGAGCAGCGTTCGTGCAGCTGCTAAAACGAGTAGAATCGTGACTCTCTCGTTTGGGATTTAGCGACGATTTCGACGTGACTGCTGTGCCCACAAAAGGACAATAAGAGGGCCAAAGAAATAATCGAGGATGATCGGAGGAGTGGAAAAGAAAAAAACGAGAGTTCCGAGGGCAAGATAGAAAAAGAATGGAATCTTTAAGGATGATTCTCCGGCCTGTCCACGCTCCCGCTCCCTACTATTTTCATTCCTCCCCCGCTACATCGCCGTTGTCTCACTCCTTTTTCTTAAAATGCTGACACAGTAGTCGAGGAAACGGTATCCTCGCCGAGAGCCAACACGCTCAACGAGCGGTAGGCACAGTAGCCTCGGGGAGATCCATTTCGGTAATCGGGCGACGTCGGCTGACTAAACTTGTGCTTACACCACTACCGCACTGCGACAATTCGATGGCTCGATCGGAACGCTCAAGAGAGACAGCACCCACAGCGAGTCACGTCGTCGTTCGCACCCTCCGCTACTGCTCCTCGACCCTCGCAACACTCCTCATCAACAAGTTTTATCAAAGAGCCTTATGCCTCTTGGAAAATTCTATTTTTCAAGCTCCCTCGAACCCAAAACCTCCTTAGACCAGGAACAACGTTTCAATGACTCGAAAATCCTAGAAATTGAGATACGGAACGCAGCTTCTGCGGGATGATTGTGCAACACAATGGAATTTCGATCGATTTCTCTTGCGAATATATTCGAAGCAAAAGCGGAGCCTGACGATTCGATTTTGACTCGGCCAAAAAATAACGATCTTGGAATCGACGCCACGAGATTGGAGAAAAGTAAATAAAAAGTTATCGGGACGTTGATGAAAGTAACTGAAATTTTGTTCCACTTAAGAGCATGGATCAGTCGACTAACCTCACTTGGAATTTTCGAAATCGAAATTCTTTGACGCAGTTTGATCGATTAAAAAAAGACTCTGATTTTGAAATTTGCAACTATCTCTCTCGCACTCGTGATTGCGATATATCGACTGATCCATCCTCTTTCTTAATATAATACTGGAAAACTTGAGACGCACACGCACATCCGGAGACGCGGTTTTGAATATAACAGAGAGTAAGCTGAGAAGGTTGATGGTAATGACACGAGTTGCGCTTCTTTCCGAAATAGAATTCTCGAATTTCGTTAAACTGATACAAAGTCATCGAGGAGCTTCTCTCTATCCTCGAGAAAGTTGACACGCGAGATTGAGGAAAGCTCCATACAGCGATGAGGAGAAATGTTGGAGCCGAAGCATCCAATCGCGCTTAACTACAGGGTTTCTACGTAAGAGGCCATCTCTTCGACTTCTAAGAGCTGGAGGAGGATCAGAAACCCACGTACACACACGCAGCATCACAAATACGTTGTGATTTTGCTCTGGGCACTCGAGAAGTGCTGTTTCTAAGCACGCACACATTCTCCCCGAAACTCTCTCATCGTGTCCTTCGTTATAACCTCGAGCTTTATCAGAAACGCGAGAGGAACTGAGCGAGAGAGAGGCCCGAGGAGGCCGGGAGGGGAGCGAGAAAGAGAGGAAGGAAGGCGGCAATTTGTCGTGCCGCGAAGTTTCGTTGATGAAAGCCCCACCGTTCCCTCGCTTCGGTCTTGATGGAAGAGGACTTTACGGATTTCTCACGAGGAAAAGCCCCAGCGAGAAAGAGAGAGAGAGAGAGGGAGAGAAACGGAGAGTCGAAAAGTGCCAAGACGCTCGATGCGAAGATATTCAGCCCGGAGACGCACCCTGAAGGATTCGTTTGAAAACTAGGGGGAAACATACGTCGGCAAACCTGGGGGCAATTGAAATTCTGACTTTGATATTGCTGCATGCGCCCTGTTTTTATACTGAATTTGTTCTCTCATTGATTCACTTTGACATATTCTGTGGGCAACTTCGGCTCATCTGGCTGCACGAATAAATACGATTAATTTATTATTATTATTATTATTCAGAAATTATTTGAAGTATTCGTCGTTGGCAAACTCAAACGTCTTTTTCCCCTCGCGCGCATAATGAATTCGAAATTCTTTATTTTCAAATTCAATTTCAAACGAATTACAATTTTTTTTTTTCAAACGACTTCGTTCTTCGAGGATCACGAACAAAACTGTCACTTCTCTTGATATTTCCTTTTTCTTCGCGTTCAATGATTTTTTTAAGAAAGAGTTCTTTTTATCATTGCTTTTTACAGTGTGAACACATCACACATTTCGAATACGTCTTCTCTTTCATGTTCCGTTTCCACAGTAAAAAGCCAAAGAAATGAGAAATTTGATGTTATTTATTGTCCATCACCGCAAATAATGAGGATCCATCCAACAGGCTTTTCGAATGTGCGTATTTATCGGAATTTCTAAATCTCGATGAGCTGTGAGCCAGCACCGCATACAGATGAGTATAATTGACAGGTTTTCATTGCCGGAGTATTTAAAGTGGATTACGAAGTATGATTCACTCGTAATAGGAAATACTTTGGTCCTGTATTGCGGAGAAGAATGGACCGGGAAAATCTGTCAGATGAAGACGAGTGTATACAAAGACGTAAAGCTCACGCGGTACGAAATCCCGGAACGATTCTCTGGCAGCCTCGTAGAGCGAATGCTTCGAGAATGGGAGAGGAGAATGGGAGAAGTGCATGTTGCTGAAACTAGTCTCGTTGAGAGAAAGCGAAGGAAGGAGGCTCGGGGGGGGAGGAGAAGAGAAGAGAAACTGGAGGGTTTATGTCGTGGCAATGCGCGTCGAGGACAACGATGCGACGGGAGAATCGTGGATGAGCTCGACGAACCGGACTTGTTGTAACTCTACACGGACTCGTGATTGCCGTATGGCTCTTTCGAGTACGAGCCAGAGATAGCCGTATAGTACTTGGAAGTATTCCCTAGACGTTTCAGCGCGGTTTTCCCTTCCGTTTCTCCCCCTTCGCGATCTCACCCTCGGTCCTTATTCTCCGGCTGTGTGTATATTTCTCCCAATGTTCGTGTATACCTGGAAACTTCCTCTGGTGAATCTCTTTCAATAATTCTCCTCATCCATTTGTGCCTTCCTAGGACACACCCGTTTCTCTTTCTCCCAGCGCCATATTCTCCACGCAACATGAAATTTCATTGAGACACTTGAGCCATTTGGAATCTTGGTCCATTTCCTCAAGACTTTCTCTCGCGGACATGAAGGAAGTCGTAAGGACTTTGTAACGGTCTCGGAGGATTTTTATCATTCGAAAAAGAGATTTTTAACATCGCGAGTGCAAGTATCGATTGCAACGTCATCTCGGCGGATATGCTGAGCACGAAATTAGCGAATGATCGACGTCGGCCTTCCGGAGTCCCCCCCACCGCTCTTCGTTACTTCCATACTTTTCTTCAACGGATTTTGACGTCATCGATCTCCGGGGATGCTGCCGAAAGACCGGCTTCCCATAATCTGTGTTTATCTCCGAGAAAACGATCGTCCATTATCCTCGTCACTTGGTGGTTTACTCGAGCTCCCTCCCGTTTCTCTCTCTTTAAATATACATGTATACGTTTATCTCCTCGTCTCGTTTGCCTCTCCCACTCGTTGCTTACCCGAAGCCCTGACACATATACGCGCACTCTCGGCAGCATGGTACACATTTGCCCATAGCGGAGCATCGGCATCGCAGCAGCATCCGATGTCCACACGGAATCTGCTCGCTGACAGGATCCATTAGAAGCAGTTTACTTAGGGCCGTTCGAGGATTACCTCGCTTTTGCACACGTCACTGTGCTGCTTATACGCTTCTCTTGCCGGGCGTTCGGAGCGTGTGCAACTCTGTTTCGCGCGTGCACAATTATTAAGCGGATTGTGCATGGAGGATAAATGCGTGATATAATTGTCAATGAATGCCCATGAAAATTCCTGCTTAAGAAGAGAGTCCAGCGAGTCAGGATTACAAAACGAAGGCCTGAGCATACCGAAACGCCGATGAGCTTGGATCGTTATGCGCAATAATTACGAAAAAAAAGGCAGACATTAGCGGAAGAGAATGGATTTCGGGGATGCGATGAAAAATTCATAATACCATTGCAACTCCGTACGAAGCTTTAATCTGCTGTAAAATCATTATAAATCTTTATTCGCGAGGGATTTAAAAAGAGCGATTATCATTTCAACTGGAAGGTGAATGCGGTGCCGGGGGGGCGAAGAGAAAATATTAAACTCCCCGGCTCATTTCCGGGGGATGCAATGCGCCTCCCCGCCCGCTCTGGTAAATCCTTTAAGCCAATTAACGCACGCATAACTAGATGCCCTTATCCCCGCTTGACGACGGCGCTAGTGACGAACGTTATGAGCAAATAGAGCGAAGAAGGCGCGAGTGTTGGGAGCAGGAGTTGACGCGTATACTTTGCTTCTGTCGCTCCTCCACCTGGCAATATCATTCACAACGAAGGTTTGCCGAAGAAGCGTCCTTCACGGAGCTCTTTCCGGGTACATGAATCTCCCGCGGGAGGAAAAATACCTCGAGCGAGCCTGCTCCGGGCGTGTGCCTCCGCACCCTTTTCCTTGAGCAACCCTCATATCCTTTCGCCCTCGGGGTTTTTATCCTCTTTTTTCGCGTCTTCAGCCGTCCTTCCCGACACCACGAGCCGGGGCTGAAATAATCGCTGACTGTTAGGAAAAAAACGTCCGGATGTAACGATGACGACGCGCGAGCGAGAAACGACGAAAGAGAAACGTCAAGGTTCACGCGGGCGATGCGGGATCGGCTATCAATCTTGGGCTTGCGAGCTTTTAAAGCTCACCCCGGATGTTACGATTCTTTGCTCGCTCCGTGGACACATATACCTCGAGGATTTTCTGCCTTCCGCCAGCCTCCCTTTTCTCATTTCCTCCCCCCGCAACCTCTTCTTCTTATTTTTATTCCCACTTTCTTAGCCTATCGATTCGAAGCTTCTTCTGCTTTTCGTCGCACTTCGAACCACCGGAAAAAACACCTCCGCGGAAAACCTGCTTTTCATCCCTCACTTCGCTAAATCCTTTTCATACCCTCCCTCCCATCGCCAACTCGTAATTGCTAAAAGCTCCATGACAACTGCCTCCGTTATGAAACACCGGATGTACGCAACACTCGCAAATACTTCAGAGAGGGGCTGGCGCCAATGATGAAAAGGAGCTGCATTACCGCTCCGAGCACGTGCTGCTGCCACTCATGCTCCTGCTGCTGCTGCTGCTGCTGCTGTGTCGATCACGTGTCGAGGACACGTGTCCTTGCCTCGCAACAGCAGTGCTTCACGTTGGATATATTCTCGATTTACCACCACTTCGAACCTCCCCGCCAACTGCCCCCTACTTTTCTCATCGTCTGTCAACTAGATCGCCATTTACGTGAAGCTAAATGAATTGAGAACATCCAGACATTGATTACATTAAATCCTCGAGTATAATTGGAATACGATGAGGATTTTATATTTGAATTATAAAACAATAACGGCTCTGCGTCCAGCACAGTCTCTAGCTACAACGAGCTGGAGAACCAAATCTAAATTCTCGAAAACTCTGGCACGAGTATTTTTGTACAATGATTTTCTTCTATCTGTCTTTTTCGTGAGCTTTTACGAAGCCTCGTTCGGACTGTCGTGAAACATTGTTTACTTTTGAAAGACTTTCAAAAGTCGTTGGAATGATGAAAATGGTGTTGGAAGTCGTAATTAATACGTAACAATTAGTAAACGTGGCGTTGAGAGAATGAAATTGAAGATGAAAAATTGCATCGACACGTAGATCCGAATTGGGGAGGACAAATGAGAGAGATTCCGTGAGAATTTTCGAAGCCGTCATATGAATTTGTAATTAAAACATGATTATAATGTTGCCCGTTGAAGAATGACCCACTTGCACCGAGCTCGAATCTTCTTAAGCGGAAATATATATCCAGCGAGCGAGAACGACGGCGAGAATTATAGTAATATGAGGGTATACACTCGCGAGAGCGGAACGAGGTGGCAAAGATAAAGCGTGTAAGTGTTTCAGGGGGTATGCAATTAAGAATGAGAGAAAGGAGACTTTCCTAGAATGGGAAAATGATTAAGGCGCGAAGACGACTGTCGAGAGATCAAAAGAGCGATAAAGAATTATACGGGAATGAAGAGAGATGAGCAATACGGTGAGTGGCAACTTGATATAACTCTTTTTCTTTCTTTCTCGCTTTGGCCCTTTTTACAGAGAAGCCGGGATGAGGCTCGTGCATGAGCCACGTGCTGGAAACGAGGGTGAATGGAACGAGCGGAATTGAGCTGGAGAGAAGAGCAGAGATGCTGAAACGTAAAGGAATTCTGAGAGAGAGAGAGAAACGTCACGTCAATCCGTCCTACGACACCACACCCTTCTGAGGCTTTTCTCTCGCGCTCTTGCCCTCTGCCTCTAGCTCCATCTTCCTCGGCCTCCCGCGCCGCACGCGGACACGAACTCAATGTCCGGGATCGATAGTCGACCCTCGAGCGACGACTACGCGAATTTAGCCTGCGATAGAGCGGGACGAAACGAGGAGAGGAAGGAGGAGAATGAACAGGGAAATGAAAGTGGGCTGGAGAGAGAGAAGAATCCATGGAAAAGGATCGAATATTTTCTGAATCATCGCGTCTCTGTCTCTCTTTTGAAAGTGTAAAATTAGAAGGAGATGGAAGAGAGACAAATTGCCAGAGATCTCGAGCGACGGTCTCCGATCCTTCGTACATACTTTATGTACTATTTCACTGAATATAGACAGATTTGACGCGAAAGCGTTGACAAGTTGGAGGTCCATCCGGGGCCTGAGAATGACGAAAAACTTTGGCAAATTCGAGCGAGTCCTTCCCCTCTCTTCGTTTGAACGATTTTCTCGAAATTTCTTATCGTCTAACTGAAATTAACTGCGAGTTGTCACAATAGAGCTCATTAAGTGGCATTCGCGAGTTCGACGATCGCTTTCACGAGGTAATCGAGCAGCTAACGAAAATTTCTAGTAGAGCCTTTCGAACAGCAGGCCGAGGTCGAGCCAGACTCGATTCGAACAGAGGTTCGCGTGCGTTGTTTCAATGGACGAATTCATCCGCTCGAACGCTCCTACTTTCGCACTTAAATTCTTATTATTTTGAATCGCTCGTGGTAAGAGGGAAAGGAAAAGTTTCGATATGCAATTCAGGGGGAGATAAACAGCTGGGCCACGTAAATAACGAGCGGTGAATTTCAATACGTACAAAAGTAACAATATATTCCTTTACTCGCAACAAAAGATTTTTCTAGCCTCTTGCACCGTTGCTTTTCGATAATAACACTCTCAAAGAAATAGCGAGTTTCAGAGGTGAGACGGAGAGAGAGAGAGAGAGAGCGAGTCTCACGTATATATTTTTATTCTTCACGAGTACAGAATTCAATCCACGAGAATGAAAAAGCTTCAAAAATGGGAAGGGGATGGGGGAGCTGGGGAGGAGGCGAAGGAGGATGGGAAAGGTGTGGATTTCGCTACCTATTTTAGAAATCTCCTCACCAACGAACCGACCTGACGCTCGTCGCCGGCTCCGTCCTCTTTCTTCTCCTTCTCTCCCGCTCTTTCATTCAGTCTTGCTCTTTGAAGATTCGCCGGATTCTCTCAGGAACAGACGACTCTCGATAACGATAAAATCGAGATAAGACCCCGGAGAGAGGGCGGAGGAGGATGGAGTTTCTCGCGGGTTCCCACAGGAGTTTCAGTCTGTTTTCTCACTGCCGTGCGCGGCGGCGCTGCATGTGTGTGTTAACACATCGGAGAAACACAGGGGAGACTGAGAGTAATGGATTCCGGGCGGGAAACGATTTTGCTGGATCGTGCTACGCGTCCTCTACTCGATACACTTACCAAGCGGAGCTTTCCCAGCTTTTTTTATAACGTTGGTGAACAATTTTCTCGCGATGATCTAATTTTTCTCGATGAATTCATCGGCCATCGTGCGCCTTCGTTCGACGAGAGCAGGCCGCTTCTAAAATACGTGCTTTTTATTCGTCTGTTACAGATGCTTCAATCAGGGAGGAAGGAGAATAAATGTTGAGAGGAAAGTAGCATCGCGAGGAGCGGGGAATCGGGGCTCCAAAGTGAAGAGAGGAGTGGAAGAGTCCCTCGGGGAGTCTCGGAAGTAAAAGGGAGGAAAATGAGCCTGCGAGAAGAAAAGAAGCCTTGTTCGCAGCAGGATGGTATTCTCCAAGGGCATGTTCGACCTGAGACTCGCTCTCTCGGTGAGTTTACACTCTCTGTCTTGCTCACCCTTTTAATCTCTATATATGCGTATCCATCCGGTAATCCGAGTCGTTCACCGGCCCCTGAAATAGATTTCGCAGAGAGAATAATTATTTTTCGAGTTGGCCTGCTCGACGATAGCGATTATTTTTCAGCTGCAGGCCAAAATCGAATGGCACAAAGAGCACGCTAAGCATTTGCGGAGTCGAGGTAGAGAGAGAGAGAGAGAGAGAGAGAGAGGGGAAAAAATACGTCGAAGCGTAAGATGAAACGACGACAGTGAGGAAGAAGAACGAACGAAACTCGTGAACTTATTCTCGTGAGAATTTCGCATCGATCGGATCGCTATGCCATCCTCGTTCGGAATCCTCGCGTACCAATGTGGACCAGAGTTCCAGTCATTTCCGGTTCATTGTGCTCCCGCACTGGAACTCCGGGTCTGTACTACTGGCAAATTTTCTTGCATGAAAAACTGCTCACTCGCGACAGAGAAAGGACACGCGCTCCTCGTACCTTTCGATCAATCTCGTTGATTTAGAAATCGTGTCACGAATTTCGGATCGTAAATCTCCGCGAGGTCTCGGAGGAAAGACATTTTTTAAGAATTCTTGTCTCCGACATTTTTTTTCTCGCTTACACTTCATCATTTTTATTCTCCCAGCGAATTTTTTATTCCACCCAAAACAGTGAGCGAAATTTGAAGAAAAAAACGCTTCTGATCTCCATTCAAAATAGTCACAAGTATGTTTTGCATAATTAACTCGAGTCCGATTAACTCGAAACCGCTCATCTCCAACGCAGCCCTGAATTGATCAATTAATTGATCAGCAGTTCCTCTTGTATTTTTTGCGAGTCTACAAGCCTCGTAACTTCGGGGAGTAATTATACAATTCGATCGAGGCAGTTTTAAATACTCTCGCTTCCTCTACAGGTATATAACCGAGCAAGAGGAATGTCTCGTTATCTCTTTGACTGGGGATAATCTTGTCTACCGTTCCTTCGTGTTTTCTCGGCATAAAATAACCCCTTTTATTCCTGTGGCTCGACGGAACGCGGCTGTTCCGGTATTCTACCTTTTTCAATCGAAACGACGCGACCATCTTTAATTATACAAGCACTCGTCGAACGTGGGAGAGCTTTCGTACTTTTCGACGGCTTTATTTTTCTTTCGACGGACTAAAACTTGAGGGTGTGCATGGGATCCTTGTTTTCGTTTCTCGATCTCCCCCCCCCCCCACCCCCCTCCCCTGTAGACTCACTGTCGGTGTTTCTCTATTTTTCAAAATCCACATTCATCGAATGCTTAACGAAGCGCCTTCTCCTCTCTCAGTTTACTCATTATCGACGTGGTCTCGAGGTCTCAAGTTCCTCAAAGAAGCAAGACGAAGGAGAAGAAGAGCGAGCTCCAAACAAGCCGAGTCTTTGCTCGATGTTTCCTCCAAATTTACAACCTGCTCCCACGAGTTTTTCCCTCGTGAAGAACACGAAGGGAGGGAGGAGGGGAGCGGAAAGAGAGGGCGAGAAAACAGTGGGGAACGACGAGGAAGTAATTTATTTGCAATTTCATCATTATCCTCCGAGCTCGACAAGGAATTTCATATTACCCGAACGATCCTGCTGCTTCAACTATTCCGCGGTGGAGCATCCTCCTGCATACCTATAGACACGGAGAAACATATTTGAAGCAATGTAGCCTCGGTAAATCGAGCCAAGTCGCCTTAAGATTAATCGTCCTGTTTTGAAAAATTGAAAACTCAACGTTTCGCCAGTAGCTTGTTGAGGATCGGAAGTGTGCCTGAGCCCGAGGCTACGAAGCATCGCAAATAGTGATTAAAAATCATTGTTTTCGATAGACTAAGTAAGCCGCGTATTTGTACACATTTCCTCGTTGGACGAATGAGCGTCGAAGCAGAGAGCAAAGTTAATCCACTCATTCGATTCGAATTTCCAGATTTGTTCTCGGTAATGAATCGCGATAAAAAGCTTCGTCGGTGCTATTTGACTAATGCGTGGACTTTTCTTTATCGTCTTTCCTGACTGTTTTCAGAGAATAATTGACAGCATTGTTTCAGCAATAATTGGATCGGAGAATCAATGCGATTAATGTACTTGGAGGAGGGAGGAACATTCGAGAGGATGAAAATATAAGTAAAGAGCAGAGTCGGTTCGAGGGTTAAATAGGGTTATGTGGGATTGTAGAGAGAAGCTGAGGAGATAAGGGGTGGAAAATCCGGCCGGGGGCATTGCCAGGACAGCGTTTATGGGAAAGGTTAGTCTATAGAGGTAAAGCGTACGATTTGATGGGAGCCAATACATTTGCGCTTATCACCTTATCGGCAATGGCGAACGGCATATAGCCCTGGACTTCTCGGTCCTGGGGAGCTTTCATTCTCTGTCGATTTTCATCCCTCTCGGTATTTTCCTCGCTTGCTCTCACTCTCTCTTTCTGTAGGTCGATAGGTTCATCGCGGTAGTGTCATAAAATATCGCATGAACCTCAACCACTTTTGCGAATGTTGTTTGCTCCAGGGAAGTTGATTTCCTCTGGTCTATGCCTGAATTATTGGCAGCCGGATCCTTTCCTCTCGTGTTTCTCGTTTCTTCTTTGCTTCTACGCTCTCTCTATTCACTGCTCTCGCTCGGTCTATAGTTAAGCCGAATCGATTGTGGCGACTGGCAGTAGCAGCTGCACCAGCAGAGAATGCCAATAATGATCGATCTACCTCAATCTCCAAACTTTCCGAGCTCATCCGCCTCCGTGCATAAACCGATCGCACATAACCCTCTCCCTGAATTCTCTGCGACGACCGTACAGATTTCCCGATATAATTTTGATTAACTATACCAGTCGGAAACAATTTATCGTAAGCAATTAGCGGATAAAGGAATTCCTCATTTAATTGAACTCGACGGATGATGAAGACGCGCCGCTCTCACATCTCACAAATTATAATATGGACCAGCAGCTAACGCGTCGGATATTGCACCATAAACTTCGCGAATCACCGTTGAACATCGATCAACCGGTTTTTCAGGCCGAAGAACAGCGAGAGAGAAGTGCTTAATTCAAAACGAGTCGATTTTCGGGTCCCTCGGAGCCAGCATCACGCGTAAAATCCCATTGAAACTCGATGAAAAAACCTAATTTTCTGGAAAAATTCTCGGCTCATCTGCAGAGTGCGCGGGAGTCAAAAAATAAATGGTAGAGCGAGAGTCTCGAAAAGGGGTGCAGATATGAGGTTTGGCCTGCGGAATAGCGATTGACAGGGCGTCGAGTGGCCCGAATGTTTACACGCCCTTGGGGACCAGAATCGCGAGTCACTGTTCTATCCATGTTTATATATATCTCCCTTAACGCCAGAAAATAGCAAAGCTCTGCGTGAGCCTCAGTCAAACTCAACCCTCTTGTCTCTCGCTCCCTCGTTCCCTTTATCTCTCTTTCTACCTTCTTTCACGAGCCACACACACACACACACACACAGTAAAGCCTGTATTCGAGCACGAATTCCCATCTAGCCGCGGGACATCCCCGCGGCCGTTTTCCTGCATATTGGAAAAATAACGCGACTATACGAAACACCCCTCGACCCATCAACCTTCTTCGCTATCACTATATCCCCCCCAGATATTCCTATATACTTTAACATTTCCTCGGTTTTTCTCCCTCCCCCCGCCCCGGCTCCTCTCCTGACTTCTCCCTTCCGTTCTCTCATTTTGTCTTCCTGCGCTTCTTTTTTCTCGTTTCCTCTTCCACCTATTCCACTTCATTTCATCCCACACACACACACACATCCGCATACGCACACACTCAACCACGCCTCGCTCTCTCTCTCTCTCTCTCTCTTACTTCTAACTCCTCTGTACCTTCGCTCCCTATTTCCCTCCCCCGGCCCTTCTCACCCCCTTCACATTACAAGGTCGCTCGATCATTCACTGGCTTTTTTCCCTTCTTGCCCTCCATTTTCGCTATGTCCTCACGGCTCCCTTTACAGGCTGGCCCAAAAGTCGTGGAGACTTTTGGGCGGCGGTCACTTCCAATCGCGTCTTCTCAAATTGCGACGGAGCGGGGACAACGCCCTTTTGACACTCCGAATTATTCTCACGGCGTCGACGGGATTCGGTCGCTGTACTAATCGATGAAGCGAATGAGGAGTTTTCTTGCTGGAATTTAACGGGTTTTCGCGTTTCGCGAGTTTTGAAATAGCCTGTAGAGGGAGAAAGGGAAAATCGTTCGTTTTGTTCTCACGCAAGCATTGAAGCAGCGAGCGAACAGAGATTGTTTTAAAGCGGAAATCTGTCCCCTGCGAATAGTAAGGAGGCTCGGAGCGTGATTCTCGTAAATTGGAAGAGTCGCTTCGCGGGTTTGGTGACGCGAGGGTTTTCTGTTCTCACTCATATATCCGAAACGTGTACACTTTTTCTCGGTCTTTTTTTATTCGCATCCCTCGCGGATCGCCACTTTCCGTGCTCCTTCCTGATGCGGCTCGCGCTCTGCTCTCGCTTTTTCTCCAAAATCTCCCCCCAATTTTTTGCGGCTCCCGGAGTAAAGGGGATGAAAAAAGTGACAAACGTGAAAAATTGGTCTCGGAGGTGGCTCGCGATACGGACAGAAAAAAGCGGCCGAGTTCCTTCCTTCGATTAGCGCCGAGTGATGATCGAGTGCGGCTTACCCTCGACGCAAAACTACGATACAATCGTCCCGAAAATACTGCCCCCGAATAATCTCTTTCACAGAATGTAAATCCGCACCCCTCGCCTACGGGCATACGCGCTTGATTTTTCTACGTACATTCATTCCAGAAAGAACGTAGAAAAGAAAGCCTCGGGTTGAAAAAAATGATGGTGAAAAATGACTGCGAGCGAAGGGCCGAAGAAAGAGGAGAAAATAACTGGAAGCGAAACGTCCCTCGGATCGGTCTTGAGTGATGAACGAATTTGGCGAATGACCCTCGGCAAGGGAGTAACGAACTTGCTCCAAAACAGTCGTTGCTTCATTTGCTATTTGGCTGCCGCGCGGCCATACTCGCGAGGAATCTCCAAGAAGACGTATTACGCTCGTACGATCGTTCAGATAAATCCGTCGCCTGCATCTGTCCACCGCTCAACATTTGGGCAAACCAAATGGTCACGTTACTCAATAAAACAAAGCGATAAAAAGTCTTCGAGAACTCGGATAAAAAGGAGGATCGTGAGTAAACGGCATGCCGAGGGATATGACAAAAGTAAAAGAAAATAAAATGAAAATAAATGTATAAACTCATGCGAGAATATGGAACTGAGAGCGAGGCAAAGTGGTATATGCGTATCACGCTCGCAGATCAACTCCCACGTCAAACGTTCGTACAAACTGTACATATACGTGAAAACCTGAGGGAAATCTCTCGTGGCAATAGGAACGCGGTAGAGGGACAGAATCCCAGTACCATTTATCCTTGCGGCGAAAGCGAGCATAGCATCAACCGCGTTATATTTGTATTCGTTACTCTCGACTCCCGACTCCCGACTCCCGACTCCCGACGAGATATTCTCAGAGCAATCGTCCAATCTTCGTTCACCCTGGCGCATATTCGTGTTATCCGGCTTGTGCGTAAAAAACGGACAATTTTCCTCCAACGTGGAGAGACTCGAAAAATCATGATCCGTTTGATGCTTTTGGAAAATTTCGAGGACGAAAGTTCGTTGGATAAATTTGAGGGGGGGGGGGAGTTCGAGCGATATCGAAACTTCCTACGTGGACAGGAGTTCCTTGGGATTGAATCATCGATGAGAATATCATTGAAGCATATAAAATAAAATTGAAGTGAGAGACTGAATAACGAGGAGGAAAAACCGGATTCTCCGGAGTCGTAATAGTGCGCTCGGGATAATTAATCGAGAGGAAAAGAGGGATGAGAATTATGGCTTATCCGTTTTGTGCCTTTTTCCGCGTCAATATTTCGGACGAGCTTCGCGCGGATTGAGAGAGGAAAGAGAGGGAAGGAGAAGGAAAGATTATTAGTCAGAGAGCCATAAAGCTCGGAGTCGTTCATTCGTTATTATCGTTGGTTGTGGTTTTCCCGTCGTCTTCGTGGAAAACGAAGCCCAAAAGAGCGAAGAGAGTAAGAGAGAGAGAGAGAGAGAGAGAAATTGGGCAAGGTAAAACGGTCATGTCTGAGCAAGGAAGAGAGTCGTTGGCGGTTATAACGAAGCGTTGTTTTGCGAGCCTCTTTAATGGTCGGCCACGATGAAAAGCACCGTCGTAAGTCGTGACTCTGCATCTTTACTCTGATAGATTTTTTTGCTCGCTCTCCATATTCTCCTCTTCGCTTTGCCTCACTCGGTTTCTACCTTTATTCGACTTGCTCGCCCATTTTTTCTCTCTCTCTCTCTCTCTTTCACCTTTTTTATATTCTGCTCTTACTTCCTGTAGTACCGACGTCGAGAGCTCGTCTTCGTTGCATTTCAGAGACGAGAAGTTTCAGGAGTAAACCATTCCACTTTTTCACGTCTCTCTTCCTCTCTGCAACCATCAACATCGACGCCATCGACTCTCCAGCGCGTGCTTGCATTATTTTTCATTTTCCTCCTGTACTTTGCATCCCCATTTCACCGCGTCCCCCCCCTCGGCTCACTCCCTTTTCTAGTCCTCTTCATTCTCGACGTCTCGGGTCAGAGCTTTCGTCTTCTGCTGTCTTCACTTTTCTCCTCCCTTGAGGGGAAAGCCGTCAGGGCTTCTTCCACGAGAGCCAAGGATTTTATCCTGAAATCTCTACCTTGCGAAAAAGCAGCAGGGAGCAGACGATACCAGTTGCTGCGTATGCATGCCTTTAAATCCTCTCGAAAACATCACTGCGACGTTGATTTATATCAATACGCCAACTGTTCACTTTAAATTCTCTCGTTCGACGAATAAATTGAACTTAAAGCCTTGCTCAAGCCGCACAGAACATTTGACCGAGTCAAAAAAGTATGGAAAATTATAAAAATTGAGTAATTGTGACTGTTCGATAAAAAACAAAGTGACCGAATCGTCAGAATATTTGAAGACTTCATTTTTAAAAGTAATCTTTCATTCGCGTACTTGAAAGATTAAAAAATGTAGATACGAATCGAAAGTCGGTCGGGTCGGATGATGAAAAAGGAGGAACACCAGTCGAACGTGAATTTCGTGGCTGGCAACATAGTTTAAGGTGAACGAGAGAGGGAGAAAAGAGATTGCGAAGATCGAGGGAGTCGGGGCCGGATCATGAATAGACTGCGGGGTAAAAGAAAATCCTCCGATACACGAAATCAAATCTCGCTATCTCTCACCGCCAGGGAGCATATAGATTTCATGGCTGAAATAGACGTACGATCGCGTGTGTACCGTGGAGCACGGTGTGTAAGGAGATGTTGGGATCCCGGAGATGAACGAGAGCAACGAAATGGCCTGTAAAAAAGCGGGCGAAAAAAAGTTCGCCAAGTATGGGTAAACTCGAGGGATGACAAGTAAAGACAGAGTGAGAGAAAGAGAGAGAGAGGGGGGGACCGAGAAAGGGACCGAGAGAAGAAGAACGAAAATCCTGAGGTCACGAGAACCAAGAAATCGAGTCAGTCTCCTGGTCACGTAAACTCATCTTAGTCATAAAACAACCCTCCTGCCAAGCCCAGTCCTGTCTCCTTCTCTTCTATCTACAAACACGCGATAAGAGGAATTTATTTGTACATATACATGTACAAGGGGTGTCTCGATAGTCGGGCTCTGCTGGGAGCCCAAAGATCGTACGATTTTCGAAAGAAAAGTATTTAGCCATTTTCTTCTCGGCTGTAAAGTTGATGAGATATTGAAAAAGTTCGTTCCAGCTAATGAGATGCGTCGATGAGGAAAAGTGGGCGTGGCAAGCCCCTGCGCTGACGCTCCGAGGGCGTGGCGTACTCTTCCCACCACTCTTCTCGGTAGAATTTCTGATTGGCCGACGGTAATTAGTCGTTATCCGGAGCAGGATGCGTCTGAGAAAAAAACTGAAGAGAACGTTTCTTTTGGGAATTTTGAAATCTTGTTAGCTTGCAGAATTTGGGCACCACTTCGTGGACACGATGTATGTCTGCGTTGGGAAAACATCAAGCCTGACTTGGCTAAACGACTAAGAACGTCCGTGAAGTAGAGTTCCCCCCCCCCGTTGAGCCAACACACATCGACGAACATTCCGGTTTGGAAGCCTCCTAAAACTATGAAATTGCGCGTGAAACACGCGCGCAAACATCAACTCGGTTAAAGTCGAATCTCTTTACGTCTCGCAATGAAGAGGGAGAGGAAAAAAATGTCCCTCCGTAAAACTCGTAATCGCTTTCAATTTCTCGTAAGCCCTGTGAGAGAAAAAAACTACCCTGAATCTCGCGAAGAGCGGGAAGAAAAAAAACAAGAAAGAAGTATCAAGAGCACTTGCCGCGACTCCGCGACGATCATTCGACATCGAAACTTGATTAAATCCCTTTTTAATTAAATCGTAAAAGACAAAATTTAGAACTTTATCGTCATTGTCATTGAAAGAACGAAGAACGAAGAGCCCTACTTCTTCCTACGTTTCGAGTAAATTGAGTTCTCGACGTTCAACAAGTTTCATTAACGAACATTCCAGTCATCGAGAATTTGATTATATATATTCGAAAGTGTTACAAATTACATCAATTATCAGCGTCATTCGTCCACCTCCCCACCACCCCTGCTGCGCTGCGATCAATTCTTTTCCTATAAAACAAATTTAATCCGATGGAAATAAATTTTCGAGGGGTTGAACAAAGTGTATCCTGATCAAACAATACGATAATACGTGAGCACGATTCGATTCGATAAAATCTCAATTAATTCGAATGTAGCTATTCACAAAACGCGATATCCATAAATACGACTCAAAGGAAATGAAATTCGTTTCCGTCAACTAATACGTTCATCCATGCAAATAACGTGCTCTCGAGATACCAATAAAATTTATTCACAAATTATACAAATTTTATGATATTCATGTGCAAACATATGTATATATATATTTGGATTAACGCACATAAATCGTCGTGAAAACCTATCATATTTGTTCCAGTGTAAATTTAAAAAGAGCCTTTATCCCAATGAAATTAACGTCATTTTGACAAACCGGTTGCTACAATATATCATTTCGGGGATCACTCGGATTCATTGAAATGTGATAAGAAGCCGAGAAAAATCGGCCAATCGTAGAGCGGCGCGCTCGCCGCGATCGTTTGTTTCGATTTCACTGAAATTTCATTCGTATTTGTCCGCACGCGTTGACCGCGCGCTGAAAGCAAATAAAACGAGCGTTCTTCTCGTATGCTAAAATATCTCGTGCAGTCGAAATAAACTTTCCGGCATGCACGGTAGAATGGGATGAAACACCGCGTTACCTCGGTTTTCGAGTTGACTAACATTTCTGGCATAATCCAGACGGATATTTGGCACATGTAAAAATGAAATTTAGTGGATTTTGTGGAGACTCCTTGGCGCGGTTGGCCGTCGTGATCGATGGGAAGGTTCGCACAGCTGTTTAAACGCTCGAGAAGGTAGAGGAAGAAGGATATGGCTGGTGGAACGTAGCTCATGCTTTTGGACAAAAGAGACAGCAGCAACGAGAGACGGGAAATATAAGTGTGCGCGGGGTGGTATAAGAAGAGCGGGAGGATGGAAGAGAAAGCGAAGGGGTAGCGGGGGGTGCAGAAGGCGAACGGAGACAGGATTGAGAAAATATGGGTCTCGCGGCCATCGGGGGTTTGGGCAAAGAGACGAAGAATAAGGGAATAAGCGAGGGCGAGGCTGGAAGGAACACGCGACACGAGGAGCACCTCGTGTACGTGGGCGCGTACGTACACAAGGAAAAGAGTAAAACACGACAGAAAGCAAGCTCAGAATAACGACGGCAGCAAAAGGGGTTGCAGAAAGATAGCAGGGTGGCACACACCGAGCGATAGTCGAGGACTCGCATATAAATTCAGGCCTCGTGTCCCCCTGGCGTCGCAGCGCTCTAACAAGTAACTCGCTAAGATACTCGTGTGGCAAAGGAAACGTTGGTGGGGAGGGGGAGACGGAGCGGCAGAAATTCCGACGTTGAATGTGCTCGAAAAAGGGCTTTTTGGTCGGGAGTGCTAGAAAAGACAAGCCCTGAAGAAGGGTTGTGCTGGGAGGAAGCATTAAAGTCAGCTCTCCAAATACTTTGGTATTTAAATGCTGGGACACAAGCCTCGTTTCTGCGGCGGCAAATCAAGTCGCTATATTGGGCGAATCGTGCAGGGCAATTCTGACGACGGGAATTAGTGATCCGGAGAGCCCAATCGTGGCAACGAGAAAACAACCCATCACTGGAAAAGCCACCGGAACGTCTTCGACTACTTCGAGAGTTACTGCCTATATATATTAGCTTCTCTTTCGGGAAACGGAAGGATAATTGTAGAACAAGACACTAAATAAACCGTTCCTCATTGAGGGATCCTTTTTCATAATGAATTCTCATCCAAAAGCCATATTTCGCACCACCCGAAAAACCAATGTCGAAAGTCTCGTTCAACTTAATTTATCGACGCTCCTGAATCTCGTTCCAATCGATAGGGATTCTCCCTCTTCAATCTCAATCTTTATCGGTTCACTCTGAGCTAGGATTGTCGGATATTTTCAACAGCAGTGGCTCGCATTGTCGGAGCACCAAACAATGAAATGGTTACCACGACTGCTTCGCGTTAACGGCGTCCATTGTTTCGAAACGTCGTTCCCCCGTCTGGCTCTCTCGCGTTAGCGTCGACGTTGCCACCGTCATCATACCGTGTAGTCGTTTTGCTACACGGAATGACAATGGATTTGTAATCGGTATATTTCTCTTGGTTCTCCTCGTGTTAACCCTTAAGCTGTACGATCCGACGCTCTATTACTTCCTGCAGAGAAACTCCCGATTTAAAACCAGCCGAGAGACTCGCCAGCTTGTCTCTTCTTTCTCAAATTGATCACCTCCCTTTACATCATTTTTCTCCTTCGATCCACTCAGCACCTTCCACTGCATAATATTCTTCCGAGTACTCGAGCCCAGTTTCACGACTCCCGCTCAAACATTCCACAGCCACGGTTACCAGAACAAATTAGAATTTCAATTTGTTATAAAATCGAATGAAAATCCAAGGAATTAGAAAAAAGCTTCGACACGAAAAACCGATTTGGAACCGTCGGATTACCTCGATCTTCCGGGACGAGAAGATCCGAGAAAAACTCTAAAGACCAATGTCGCCAAATCAGTCACAGCTCTTATTCCCCTGTGAGTCTTGGTCAGGAACGATTAACAAAAAAGCGATGCTGCGACGCCTTTGCCCGGTCATTAGTCCCCGCAGTAACGACTGGGGTGCCGGCGAGTTGGACGATGATTCGACAGTCCAACGTCGAAGTCCTCTTTTACTCTTCGAAATCTTGGTCTCTCGTAATTCTCCCAGAGATTCTTGGAGTCCGATAACGACACGTTTTCGTTGCGGCGTGTAGCGCGTTAACATAACTTCGGTACTCAGCGACGTGTGTGCGAAAGATAGCAACGAGAGGGAGGCGGGAAGGGGGCAGAGAACCGGAGAGCGTTGAAGAAATTAAGAGCAAAGTAGAGAAAGAGGCAGGCTGGAACAGAATGGCAGAGAGAGAGGAGAAAACAAATGGAAAAGCAGAGCAAAGAAGAGGGGAAAAAGAGACCCCTCGGTGAGCCAGCACGCGATGTACTTGCATACGTGGTACAAGAGATAGAGGAGAATATGCATGTGCTCAAAATGTTTTGCATGTATGAGCACACAAAGAAAAGGCGATGATAAGTAAAAGGACCTGGAGAGCGTGCGGAGCAGCGCTTAAAACGCTGTGATTTACGCCATTTTCGAGGTTAAAACTGAAAAAGGTGTACGTACAGGTAAACACGAATCGCGCAAGCTCGTCGCTATTAGTTTCATATGCCGGAACAGCAGGTGGATTATGTACGTAAAGATATATTATCTATAGGCTACGAAGCTATACAAATACGTATGGTGTACGAGGAGGTCTTTCAGAAGGAGCTTCTCTCTCTCTCTCTCTCTCTTTGGACTACACGGCCCGGAATCCTCGATTCATCCTTGCTATTCCCCGCTGTGTGCTTCGCGGGGTTTAACGAGAATGGTATCGACCGGGTGAGACATTGCTCGCGGAGTCGTGGAGCAATAATTCACGAGAATCAGAACAAACATTCGTAGCAAAAGAAAACAAGGATTTTGCAAATGAAAAACTGTGCTCAGACTCATAAGAATCATTCACCTTTCAGTCTCATTGGCAGCTGCATCTTGCGAGTCGCTGATTGAGTTTAGTTCATTCACTCCAATTTGCTTCCATTCACATTCGCTTGGAAGAATTGAACTGATTTATTTGAATTTAGGCTAGAAACTTATTTGAAATTCAGCAATTTCGTTCGGACTCCCAACGCGGTGAATAAATTGCTCCAACCAACGTCTTCGACCTCAACGCTTTCGGCTCGAATTCGATAAAAAATTGCGTTTGTTTTCAAATTTATCGTTGTTACTTCAAAATGGAGCTGAAAACCTGTGAGTCCAAGAATTCCATCAGAATTCGACTATTCCAGAACGAATTTTATTATCGTTTCGATCATTTTCCCCCCAAAGGAAGCTCCCCATTTCACCAACAAACTTCCACATCCCCAGATTCTGATGATAACAAGATTCGCCAAGTTCGAATGCCCCCCGATGAAGGGCCGCCGCATTGTGCTGCAAGGGCGATACGTTCGTCCATTAATTAATCGTAGCATTTACAAATTTTCGAAGGAGGATGAAAGTTTCAGATGGCATTATTGTTTCGGGAGTGGCTCGCAGCCATCGTCAATCGGGGGTGTTCCTCATTGATGGATTACGTGACCCACAAATCGTATCTCGCCCTTCTGCAAGCTCCCTTTCATCCCCCCCATCGGGCTCACGTGGTTCACGTGTTCTTTCTCTCCTGATTCAATAGACTCGTTCTACCGCAGGTAATTCTCCAGATATCGTTGTAATACGTTATTGTATTTGGTTTGCTCTCGGCCGTTATGTATTCGGGTCTCGGAAGCTGGCGCGGAGCAACTTCCGGTATCGCAGTTTCTCTATCTGTTGCTTTCATTCGCCAGCCCCTGTCGTCGAGGATTCTCTCGCTGATTCGGACAGGCGAACGAGTATGGCTGTTTATTTATGCGTACGCGAGCCAATGTATATATATATATACGAAGCTGGAAACGTTATTGGGAAACAGTTGGTGTTCCCGTTGGCTTCTATGGGCTGTAGTGATAGTCACCAGTCAGCCTCGTTGCGGCGCGGCGAGAGGATCGTCTGGGAAAGCCAGAGAGAAGCCAAAAACTAAATATATTGGCAGTGTGTGGCGTCACTCGCTTTCTCACTCTCGCTCTCCACTTCAGCTCCATCCAGCGAAGCAACGAACCAGCCAGCCAGCCAGCCAGCCAGCCAGCCTGCTCTTCTCTTCCTCCTGCTTGTCCTCTGGCCCCGATATGTCACACAAATCACCCATGCCACCGGCCACTGTGCCCTGCGTGTGTTCTCTTCGAGCGGGGCTGTACATGTTTATATACATCCACATATCACCATACACGTCTGTCTGCCATAGAGCACTAGCAGTTCGTGTAATTTCACAGTTCTGCTTCGTCCCTGCTGACCGGATCTCAAACCCCGTATCACCGTGGATTAATCTCGGATCCCATGATGCAGAGCGATTTTCACCGGTGAGCATAACCCCGGGTCTGATAGACCCGTATCGAGCTGCACCATTATCTTCGTCGACCGAGATATTCTCGCGCCCGAAGCCAGAACAAAATTCGTTAGCAAAGACCAAAAGCTCTCGACCGCGGGCCTTAAAACTCGAGCACAAGTACAATAGATTTTTTCAAAGTGCGCCACGCCGGGCGCATCCGGTCGAGATAAAAAGTGACAAGAATGTGCCAGAGTTACGAGGCTACAACGCCGTGAAAATACGAGAGAGTCGATCCACCGTCCGAAACGCTTATTTATATATCGATACGATTTTTACAGGCGTTATTGAGTCGATTGAGTCTCTCGTGTTCTGCTGCTGCTGCTGCTGCTGCTGCTGCTGCTGCTGCTGCTTTTCTATCGAGTATGAAGAAGAGTGCAGGATACAGAAGTAGCAATGAAGGGACCTCGCTATTCCCTGTGCTATACGACCTTATATACAGCTGTGCAGACTTTATTTCACACATCCATATACGAACGATTGTACGACGATGTATATACGCGCGCGGAGAGAGCACAGCGCACGCAGACCACTCTGGCGAAATGTTCCTTCGGGAGATGTTCCAGATAGACTTATCGATTTTTATTACACGCTACGCTAACCCGGCCTGGCCAAAACGAATCCACGGATCGGGGGGGATTCGTGGCGTATTAGAAACGAATATTTTTTTTTTCTCTCATTTCCTCCTCTTTCTCTCTTCTCTCTTCCATCCTTCGATTCCGCTGGGCATGAAAACGATAGCTCGCCAGATGGGAGATCATCACTGAAGAATAGCAACTTTATTCCTGCCTATGCGAATACAAATGTTGGTACAAGTCGTTGGGAAAATCCCTTCTGAGGGTGGGAGGCTGCCGAGGATCGTTGAACCTCGAAGAGAAAAGTTGGGAGTTTCGGTCAGTCGGGAAGATCAATCGGGCGTGGCTTTTTCGAAATCCACCGAGTTCGAGAGAAAAAATGGAGGAGGCTCTGCGAGAATATTGCGATCCATCGAATAACGAGGGTGTAACTTTGAGGATATACTCGGTGCACGCATGCGACGAGTCCTCCGACGGTCTTTCGCTTCCTCCGCCGTCTCATTTCTCTGGCAAGAAAGCTTGTACGTCTTCGGTGAGGCACCTCATTCATTTTTCAATCTCGCAAAGAGGGAAAAAGGAGTTTCTGGCATTCGCAGATGTAGGTAACTCGCGACGTCTTTGTTCCAGTGACGGCTTTCCTTTTGCTGGTTTTGTGTGTTTTTTTCACTCGTGTTTCCTCACTCGCCGCGGAAGCGCACGTAATAAATCGATTGCGGCAAGAATTTCTTTCGTTTCTCAGAACTCCATGAGGCTAGAGCTTCGTGTCGAGGTAAAATAGAAAGAGGGAAAGAGGAGCGGATGCATGCGAGCACCAGCCGGAAGCATGGGCCCTTCCGGTCCCAATTTCCAGCTTCCATTCTCGCCGTCGCTGTTGAACGAGTCCGCGGACGCGGAGGGGTGTGGGCAACGAGTGACTCGTACAACAGGGGAAAGGGAAGAGCATTGTTTCAGTTCGGTGTGTGCACAACGGGACGATGGAACGTTCCATTTTCCCGGTGGGCAAGTTTTTCCAACACCCACGCACGCGGAGCCGCACACATCGCTCTCCCCGGGTACAAACTTCCATACAGAGATAATTCGCCGAAATTCAAGGGAGGAAAAAAGGCGTAGCGGACTCGATTTTGATGGGTGAATTCATGTGGTTTGCGCCATTTTGTTCCCCGGTGGTTCGAGCGACATGCTCCATTGCTAAACGATTCTCTCGGTTCGAGGGAACACACACGAGCAACTGTGTACGCTCTGGAACACCGCGAATACACGGATCGACACACAATCGACGTTAGGCTTTTCTATTTTCTTCTTTTTCGATTGCTCTCTCTCTCTCTCTCGCACTGCATTTTTTTTACCTTCATTTCAACATCCCTCCGCGAGCACACGCTTTTATTTTCAGTATTTTCGCGCCCACGCCGCTCGTTTGTTCGACGCGCGGGCATTCGGCCGGCGAGTATCGATTATCACGCTTTTCATTGGAAGTATTACGGACAATAAAGCGTTGCACAATCCTCCGGAGGCGGGGAAAGAGGGGCCTTGTACCAGGGAATTGAGCAAAAGAGCGAGAGAGATGGACGCAAGGGAGTTTGGGTAACGCAGCCTGTTCCGAATTGTTCTCACCCCTTGCCTTCCCTTCCTCTGCCCATTTATATATATAAATTTAATGCATAAACGTACAAGGTGTCCTCGGAATCACAATCACCTTCGACGTGTGCCAAGATTAATCCCTGAGATATACCCTAACGAACATCGACCAATCAGGTCGCAGCACCGAGGCCAATTGGCCAAAACTATAGTCGCTCGATATCTCGACGACTATGCTTCAAAGAAAAAATTTTTCTCTTCGGAATTGAACGACTCGTTGGACGGAACCGCTCGAAGCCGCTTTCCGGACACCCTCGATTCGAGAAGCTATACTAATTAGAACACAGATATACTCCATTTCGAATATGCCTTTCGTATAGATATATAAGACAGAACTGGCATGCTCGGAATAAACCTATTGAGAGTTTCCATTGTAGCATGAATATCCGCACACGGTCTCGAGGACCTGCTCTCACTCACACCTGGATCAGCGAGTACGAAGCGCCATTTTACGGGCCAAATCTGTAAAATAAATTATCGAGGACGCAGGAGAAAGAGAATATCACGAGGGCTTGAAAATCGACCAAGAGATTGTTCCCGGTGGCCATAAGCCTCGCTGCACCGACGAGAGCAGCGGTACGCTGAATTATCTCGTACTGTCAAATTCATTACGATTTTCCAGCCAACCGCGAGCTATTATATACAATCGAAAAGCCATTAATTACAAGCCTGAGTTCTTGACTCGGAATCGTTGATTAAAATAAATTTGTCCGCGGATGCACGTGACTAGAAATTCAACTCGATTTTTTCCTTTGCAGCGTAATTGATGGAGAATAATGGCTTTGTTTTCGTGGTCCTCGTGCTCTTGAATAATTAGGGAATCGTCGTACGTTGTTTTTTTTTCAACGTTTTCTTTATTATGTCCATTCGCTTTTTCGACGAGTGTGTTTTCGACGAATAATTCACAGCGCTTACAAGTCCCTGCCCCATAATAAATAGCTCCGAGAGTTTTTCAGTGCTTACAAAACGTTTTTCGTTATTGCCTCGCGATCAATCACAGTCGTTACTCAAATCGATAAATTATACGAGGATGTTCATCGCTCCCGTTGGAACCTCGTCATCGCTCCATTTTGTTTACAGCGTCGATTCGAAGCTCGTTTGAAGAAAACTATGAAATCACGCCCCACAAATAGATCGCTGCAGCACAATAATTAGCAACTTCTTTTCTCGACGGTTGTGCTCGGAAACAGTCGAGTCACGTGCACTCGATCTTGAAGCCAACATGGCGAGGTGTATCAGAAACCCAAGGATAATTTCGTCGAATGTATACGGAAACGAGATAAAATGCGGCATGAAAATGTAGGACAATGGTCAGAAAAATTGCTCTTCCCTTTTCCTTGTTCCTGTGCGGCTCCGGACTCGCGGCGGGGGCACAAAAAAGGGAAAATATCTTTAGCTTCCGGTCGGTGGACAAAAGAACGATGATGAATCGTCGCGGTTGATGAGAGTGGGAGAAAAAAGTAAGTGTACAGGAAGAAAACTGGAGGTCGCTTTCTGCTCGTTGCGACGAAAGCTCGTGAGACGATAGCGAAGCTTAAGTGGACTTGGGTGGACCAGTTATCGTGCGATGGTCAGATAACGAGGGAGCAACGCCCACGTCGATCCCCCGGACGTTTTCAAGAAGACAGGAGGAAAAATACGATTGAAGTGGGCGGCGTGGAGACGAAGAGCGGTGAAGGGGAAGAGCAGAGGCACGAAGGAGCCTCTCCGTATGAGGAGTAATGCGAGAATAAAAATGAAAAGTCAGACTTCGTTAGTAGACAATATTGAACAGGTTGCGGTGGAAGGTAAAAACGATTAGTCTCGTGGCTGGTACGACTCGCGTGGAGAGATGAGTAAAGAGATGGTTAGGAAAAATTAGAGAAAGGACAGAAGAGCCGGCCGACTCGAGTGGCAAGAAACCTCGTTTTTTTCTTCTTTTATTCTGTTCCCTCTGCTTTCGACACTGTGGGAACAAGGTCGTGAGAAGAGCGCTGATGGCGTTCTCCATAATAAATTCGTTTATCCGCACGTACCACCCAAACTCCTCTCATTCGCCATTCTTTCGTTTCTGCTCTATCGCTCCTTCTCCAAATGTGCAGGAATGAAAATAAGAGAGAGAGAGAGAGTTCGAGGGAAAGAGGCGCGGAAAGAAAGACTGACAAGGGAGAAAGGTTTCACTTTTATTCAACACCCTTCCACCAGCTCTGAATGAACGTCCTCCAAAAACGAGGCGGAGAGAAACGCTTCCATTTAAGCGAAGCTTTTCAATTATAAAGTATTTTACTTCAAACCCTCGGGTTTCTACCCACTCCCCCTACAGCCCTCTCTTTGCCACTATGACGTTTCATAAAGCGAGAAACTCTCGCTCAGACCGTAGTTATTACTGAAATTTTCTCAACACTTGACTCCCATTACCCCCGGCTTTTCACTCGCTATTCTATAATCCTCGCATTTTTTAATATTTCATACTGGAATCGAAAAACCTCTGGCAATTCTGCCAATTATTTCCAACCGTTCCAAGCTCGGAAGTCTTGTCCTCGTGTTCTCCGCAGACGGAACGAAGAGAGAACGGGGAAGGAAAGAAAGACGCGGGGGGAGGCGAAATCTAGGAGTTTCGGATCGATCAGACACTTGCTCACGTCTCCGAGTTTCGTATCGACATCGAATCCCACAGAGGGATATTCTCCTGTTATTGGAGAATGTCCCAACGTATCTCGAGCAAAATTCTTCGTTTGAATCTCATCTCGATTTGAATGACAAGGAATTCTTAATCCGGAATTCCTTATCATTTTATTAACCAATCAATGATTCCAAAAACATTTTTCCTTATTTATCGATGTTCTCTGCTCTCTCTCTCTCTCTCTCCCTGCTCCCTCCTCGTTCTCACTTTTTCTCTCAGACTTTCCCGGTGCTCGAACCTCGCAGAACTGAAAATTCAATGAAAACATTTTCCACTTGTTACTCCGCAATTCAATAGTTTTCAAAGCGTGCGAAATTGCGAATCTGGTTAAAAAGTTTTTCTCCGACTACAAACTTTCGTCGTTTTTATCGAGTTTTTTAAAACGACGGGCCAAGCCAGACTTTCTTCTCCGTTTCCGCGTCAAAATACCAAGTAGAATTTGCCGCTCGGTCTCACAACATTATTCTTCGTTTTTCCCGTCGAAATCTCATTTTATTTCATTTTTCATTATTTTTTTAATCAAATCAGCTCCCCATCGATTCGTTATTTAAATTTTTCCTCATTCTCTGAACGTTTGGGGTACTCGCAAGCATCCGAATCCCTCGAAATATCAATTTCCTATAAACTTTCAAAATTTATCAAAAATTCAGGTAGCAAAAAATGTGTCGAGAGTCATCGATTTTGGCGGTCACCCTGTAGCTGAAAAATCTCACGGCATCGAGTCAATGGAGTGTGTTCGGGCGGAGGGAGAGTCTTCAGCGATGGTGGGCTATATAATATATTGCTGTAACAGTGGCGTTGGCTCTGCCTAACCGATCAATGCTGGCTCTCCTAGGCCCCTGCATAACTATAGTGCACGTGAGATAGTAACTCGCAGAGCCCTTGCGACTGCACGTTTGCAAGTTTCCTGCCTTCTTAAGCCCTCTTAGAGGCAAAATGAAAACACGAGTAACACTCGCTCGCGCTCGAAAATGAAAAATGTCACTATTTCTGAGCTCTCGTGACATTCAAGCTCTTTTGCGCGTTGATAAAATTGCTATTGAGAAGAAAAAATTTTCGAGGCTCGGAGATAAAATATTTATTCGACGAATAATGAAACTTTTGTTGACGTTTGAAAAAACTGTGTGAAGAGTCACCGTTACGCGGAAGCGCAGGCTTGTTTGATGATGATCAAACGAATGACTTTTGAGAGGCACAGTTGCATTACAACGACTGTTGAAAGTTTTATTAAGTCGAGGAGGTAAGACTCCGGGTCATTGGAGACCTCGTATAAAAGTGAAGTTCTTTCGAGCCCCGAGAAGAACCATTTTCCGCATCTCTCACTTAATCTTGGTCTGTTGTACAGAATGTAAACGTAATTCAGAGGAAAAAAATCGTGACGTCGAAATTTTCATCGTGTCAAAAGCGCTCGAAACTTGCTTCGAATTTATTTTATTTCGTTCGCTTTCCTCACGTTTCGGAGACTGCACACGTCAAAAGGCACTTTTTAACGATTCCTATTCTGACACGAGGTTGACGAGTTTCCGGCGAGCGACTCCCGCCTCTTCCTCTCTTCGTACAATTCTTCTATACTTGTCGCGCTTTGTTTCCCCTCGAATTTCAATGTTGAAATGGAAAAGGAAGCGAGAGTCTCGGTGCGGTGGATAATGCACAGGAGATTTAATGAAATCTCCTCGAAGCCAGCAGGCTGTTCGCCCTTCGCGTTCAGCAATGACGCACAAGTGTCGAATCGTCCTAGGAAAAAATGGCTTCGACCTCGATTCTAGGTCGAGATGTGCCCGAGGAAATAAAATTGATTGACGTGTTGTGTGTTCCGAGGGAGGTCTTCATCGTCGATCGTAACGCCTTTGTATATGCTGTTAAGGAGGAACGAGGAAAAGAGAAGAAAAAGGTATTAAACGAGATAAGGATGAGAAGACGAGATCGAGGGGGTGGAAAAGGAGGGAGAGCACACAAAAAAGGGTATTTTTTGTGGGATGCTTTTTGTCTGTTCATTTGGCGAGTAACGAAGTTAACATCCGAAGCGGCTAACCCAATCATCCAATCATCCGGTCACCCTTTTTTTACTCTTTTTCTCCTGCCTCTTACTCTCTTCCGCTCACACTCGTTGTCTCTTTAAAGATTGCTCTCGTTCTGTCATTCCCTTTCGATTCCCCTCTCACTATACATTTTCTTGCTTTCATTTTATCCTCTCTCTCAATCTCGGTCTCGCTTCCTGCGACTCCCTCTCTTTTTCTCACGAGATATCTTAACTTCCGTTTCATATAGAAACCCCTTAACCATTTCACCGGAGCCATTTTCTCTCTGGCCACATCCAATTCGCGGTTCCGTTATTTCGTCGACGGAAAACTATACCGGCGCTCACTCTTTCTCGCGGTCTCGAAAGCTCGCCGGGCGAGAACGTGCTGCGCACCGAGAAAACGAGACTCGGTTACGTATTAGCATGGCTACTTGGGGCGAATCGAACGGCGAAAATTGAACTTTGGGCCATGAAAATTGGAAAACAGTATTCGTTTAATATCGCAGAGGTTCGAAAGGTAGAAAGAGAAAGAGCGAGCGATCGCCGAATCGTTCCCCGGGACTTGGCTCTGCCAATATCGGAGCGCTAAAACGACGGATAATGTAATAAAAAATTAAATGAAGAGCACAAAAATAATGGGGACCTGAACGCGCGAGGGCTTTGGAGAGCAAGCCAAATTAGTTTGTCCGCGATCGAAAGGTTGTGGAAGCTCACGGAAAATCTCGCTCGGACGGAGCGAAAATTCATTGGGCATTCTCGGCGCATATACTTTTTCATCATGAAGCAGCTTCACTAAATTTTATTCAAATCAATTAAATTAACTACTCCATATTTTTTCTCCCACCCCGCAACTGGCCCTCGACGATTTTTTCCATTTTTATTTTCTTGGTCGCGTACCACGATCTGAATAATTTGCAAGTTAAATTGCCACATTTTCCGGTACACCCGGTGCACCATTCGAACGAGTGCGACGGCCTATGTGCATGCATGCAAACCACGACGACGTCGTCGCACGAGAATATGCAATTTTGCAGGTTTCAAAGATCGCTACGAGCGTCAGCGTAAAGGGGATTGAGGCAAAGAACGAAAGAGCGAGCAAGGGAGAAAACGGATGATAGGACGCTACCAGAGACAAGCTGAATCGTGACGCTCGAAGCGAGCAGCCTCGATGTATGGCCAACCCCCTCGACCGGGACGAATATCTCAAGGGGGTCTGTCGAGAGGAAAGGGGCTATCCACGAAGTAGGCTAAGTACCATATTCTGCTGCTCCTACTTCTACTTCGTTTCCTCCTAATATGAAAGACTCGACAAGAACAAGCCCAACCCTTCCCCCGCCCGCCGACTACCAGTCAATCCCTACGGGGATTGTTATTGCCAAACGCCTTTCAACTTTATTATTCCAATCATCTTACATGCACACTTTTCTTACGGAGACAGAGCATCGAAGCAGACTTCATTTTATCGCTGAGAGCACACGATCAACATCTTTTTCATTCGCTTCGACGCTCAAACGAGAGCAACATCACAATTTTCATAAATCTGCAAGATTCCGTTCTTTAAGGTCGGATCATGACGGGAGGATCGTAGTTTAGGGCTGTCTGAGTTGAAACGATTTTTTTACTTCCTAATTAAAGATATATTATCACTTTCAATTATAATGTCAGAGTTATTAATATACGAAATGGTAAATACATTTTTTCAATCCATCTTTTCGCGAATGGAATTACAAGCCGTTCATTTATCGGGGATCCATCACTGACCGAAACCGAAATTTCATTCGTCCTGGCCTAAAATACTATAGTTTTTTGAGTTAAAAATCGCGTTAGAGAGCGCAAAGGGTAAACGCAAAGGGAAATGGATAAAGAAAAAAATGTTAACGAAAAGACAGAAGGCTATGACAGGAGTGGGCCAAGCCAAGAAGAAACAAAATGCTGAAATAAGCAAATGTGTGAGATTGTACGAGTGCTCGTTACCAATTTCGTTCAATCTTTAACGCAATATATCGCTTTATTACTACGACAATCGTGTCGAATTTTTTCCCACACCTTCATTATACTTCATTCTTATTGTGCACGTCTTTTATAAACTTCGTAAGAAACGTTCATTTTTTAAATGGAAAAATAAACGATTTTTTTGCGCATAGTTTCGAAAAAAATGGCTAAAACAAGCCTTCAGTTTTAAAGGAAAGAAGCAATCAATTTTTTCTCTTCGAATCTCCCTGAAAATTGAAATGATGAGAGAACTAATTAATTACCTTTCCAACTTCAATTCTGACGCAGGTTATCCCATTTTGCATGTTTGCACTGAAGGGTTATCCGAGATCGGAGCTCTCGAGTGCCAATTACTTTGCGTTCGAGCGTTTTTATTAAAATGAGAGTGGACGATGTTTTTCCAGGTTTTTCCGAGGCGGATTAGCTATGATGTCCCATCGGAGTGCTGCCTCGATTTTTCGAAAAATGCTTTCCTCATTTCGGAGTAATTTCTTTATGTTTAACGAGTTTTATACCCATTTTCAGATCGAATCATGGGAAATTTCATAACTGCGGATCACTACTTAATTGCAGCTTGACCGGAGTGAATAGATTGTTGATAAAATGAACAAAAAATTACGAAAAATTCAGCATCGAGTTCGTTTTTTCCGCAGGGATTGTTGGTTGATCCAAATCTGATGTTAAAAGTTGCACGAAATATTCGTCATCTCACCTTTTATATTCCGGCGTTTCATCCTCGTTTTTACGATTGTTCTCCCGAGGCAGAAAAATCAGGATACCGAGAAGATTGTGACCATCAAAGAGCAGCACTATGGAAGAAGAATTTTCCGGTAAGATTACGACGGGAAGAAAGAGAATAGTCTGCGAGAAAGAAAAATAGCGATTTCACGATCACGGAGATAAAGAAGGAAGGATCAAGTCGTTGTGCCAGGCTATGATTGTCCAAACGCAATTCTTGTCCGGACGATACGAATTCAAGAATTGTGTGGGGACATCAGCGCTTGGGGCGCGGATCAGCGATCCTCCAACAACAGTGTACAACCGGATGTCCTATATCTGACAACTCTCGACCCTCGACGAAAAAAAAAACGAGACACTGAACTTTCTCAACGGAGTGGAGCGCGGATATAAAATATTCGGATAAATTTTCAGTTATTACATTATCATTCGAATGAATTTTTAAATGTTTCAAAGTCACAGTAATTCGAGTGGTTTTCGGTTAATAGAAAACTAGAATAATCGAATCAAGATCCGTCACTGGTTGCTGCTGTTTTCGTCTCGAGCCACTGTGAGATGAAAGTTTTTCAGCAACCTTTTTGGACGAACACACGAAATCAATTCTAATTTCGTAATATTTTCTAGCTAAAAAAGTGGCATCGCGACTGTCCAGGCTGCCAAACCGTCGCAGGAGGATCGACCAAGAAGATCGGAGCAAACTCATCAAACAAATGTACTTTAATAGAAGACGTTTCCCCAAATTTCGTCAGATTCGCTTGTGCATGTTTATATTTAGCTTCCAATCTCCAAGAATTATCCATCCACCCATTTTTTCGGGTAATCCCCACTTCGGTATGCATAATCCAGCATAAAATGGAGTGTAATACCTTGAAAACTAATTTATTTCAAAGGAATCCTGTACAGGGGCGAAGGTAGTGGGGCAGGGGGGGGGGGGGAGGAGGAGACATTGTGGCGCATCTATACACAAATAGCCAGCAACGTTCGGGGGAAAGAGAAGCTATTAACCCCGTGGCAGGAGGAACGAAAAAGAAAGAGAGAACGAGAGTGGGGGGCGAGAAAACACCATAGCTCCGAAGGATTCCTATGGTGTAGCTGGGCGCCGAGTGCTTAGAGCTAAACGCACGTAGAAAACCAGCAAGCGAGTTGTTATCGTTGACTTTATTATTATTATTATTATTATTACTATTACGACTATACCACTCTTATTATTATTATTATGATTTTTATCATTATTATTATTACCATAACCATTACATTGTGGCGCGGGTAAAGCTCTCTCGGAAGGAGTGAGAGAGAAAGAAGGCGAGAGTTTTACGCCTGGAGGTTGGGAGGGAGGCGAGGAAGCAAAGAGTATGAAAAGGAAGCAGTAGAAACAAGGTGAAACCACCGTTTGGTCTCCGATCGAGTTTTGCCCCGACCGCAAAGCTTTTCAGCAGTAGCAGTGGTAGCAGCATCGGGAAAAAGTGCCAACGTTGAAAACGCTCGGAGCCAGTATCACATTAAAGTGTTCGATCGATCAATAACAACAGTAACGATAACCGAACAAATAGGTAGTTATAATAAAAACACAAAGCAATAAAAATGGTAATGATGGAAGTGAATACCCGGGGAGGGAATGAGTCGAGTAGGGAAGCGTGGAAATCTCGGATTGAGAGAGTATTCGAAACGGCAAAGCATCTGGAAGGAGCTACGACGATTCGGTTAGGAAATAAGAAAAACTCGGGTGAGAAAGAGAATGGAAAGGGGGAAAAACACGAGAGGGGAGCGAGGAGGAGGGCGGAAAAAATGGTGTTACGGAGAGACGGAAGCAAAGTGGATATACGAGTGCATGGAAGTGATGATAAATCGTAGCTCATTTTTTTCTACTTTTTTTATTTCACGTGGAAACGACGCGCGCGCGCGTGTGTGGAACTTGCGGAAAAATCTTTCACCACCATCCTCTTCGTACTCCTTCTTCTCCTCCCGATGCTTATACTCAACCTCAACGAAGCTTCTTGCGACTCTATCCCCGTGAGAAAGTAACGCGTAACGCAACTCCCCTCCGACCAAACATACACGCGTTTGAGAAGCTTGACGTGATATACGTCGGCACGTACTGCGCCGCAGATACATTATGCAGCTTGGATTTTATCCCGTATAATGCATTTGTTACTTATGCGCGTGGCAAACGAAGAATTGTAACAACGAGAAAGAGAAAGAGAGAGAAAGAGAGAGAGAGAGAGAGAGCGAGATGGAACGACGTGCAGAGAATTATTATGTTTCGTAAAATATGAAATAAAAACGAAATACATTCGTAAATGGGCAACGTATTGCGAAATGAAATTCGTTTTGCTTCATCCTTGCAGAAGCAAAAGTTTACGGTTTCGTTATACTCGGCGTTGCTGAAGGGCTCCTAATTCGTTGCCCTTGTTAAGGGATTTCATATTTTTCAAACACATTTCAAGGACAGTTGGAACCGACTCTGAAAAGCCTTGGGAAAAAAGGCATTTATACCGGGTGACTCGTTCCATTGGTGCAGGAAATTTGACGTAATCGAAGCAAAAGCATGCTCCTTTGCCAGCCAGGGATGTAGGCGCAGGCTTGGAAAAATCGTGAAACACGTTTCAGGAGAATGGCAAACGTAATATGATAATGTAACAAAGATGATGAGTGTAATTCGGTGTTGAGAGAAACAGAAGAAGAGGCTTTTGGCGAGTGAAAAGTGGCTAGTGGCCCAAGAGAGAAGGGCATGAAAAGTTACCAGCAGTTTGCTTGAATACCTGGCCAATCTCCTAATGGAACTCATCGTCGTCGTTATGCTCTTACAAGCTCACTCTCTCTCTCTCTCTCTCTCTGGCTCTGCTCTCCCGTCCGCTCATACTCGACGAGTTAGTTCCGAAAATTTTAAATTAATCTAATTAGTCGTTCAATTACCATGCCCCGCGATGAGATTACGCTAATCGTATTATACAGGTCGTACAATTAGTGGGCGACCCCTCGACCGTTGTACGTGCCTGTAGAAATGCCACGCGCTATCGTTGCGTTACGTTTTCGCTGCGTTCCAAATCTCTCTTCTTCTCTTTCTCCTCTGCTCCGTCCCGCTTCCTCTTCTCTTGTTAAGCTCTCACCCAAGTCTACTGTATGGAGAGCATACTCCCTCGTTATAAACCCCTCCACGTATAAAGCGATAGCCGTGTTCCCCTGAAACTTATCGCGATATCGACTCTGCACTCCTTCTCTTTCTCTGGCTCTATTCCGCCGAGCCCCGCGCCTTATCGTTTGCCACAAGCTCCGCGATGAATCCCTATCAAATACTAATTCAATCGTCGCGTTCCGTCAAACATTAAATTCGAGATATATTCATTGAGTCGCGAGCCAAGTTTCCACCGGTGGTAACAACCTTCCCTCGGGATCATCGGACGTCTAATTAATTTCTAGAATTGCATTCTTTGTTTGTCGACCACTAAATTACGGTGAGAATCGTGGCCAGAAGCCGCAACGATATTGCCTAGGATAACTGGCTAGGAGCTCGAAAATTGAGAGGAATCCGGTTGATTATCAATGAAATATTCAATCGGATGCGGAGACAGCGCGTTCTTCGGGAGGAAAGTTCTTTATACTTTGGCTCCTCGAGTTTACAGCAGCTTCCGGGAAGCTCAGAAGTTTTTTAAAAAAAAAAAAAAATCATCAATTTCGTGAAATAGAAAAATGCATGAGAACTCGTGACGTTCATTCGTTTTTCTGAGATTATACGATGGAGCTTTTTTCCTCGTAAAAAATATACACACTCTCGTCAGTAACGTTTTTTTCTATTCTCCGCGCTTGTTTTACTTTCGCCTCTTTCTCCTTCGTAGGTGGATCATGTTTCGAAGGGCCAAGGTTATAAGAAGGAGGAAAAGCTCGGAGTATTACGTCGGGAAAAATAGAGACGAAGATGCTCGTAACTCCCGTTACTCTCGAGCTTCGTTCCTCCACTCTGTTGACTGCAATACCGTAGTTTTTCGCCAGAACGAACGACAAAAAAGATCCTGCTTGTGTACACCACCCACAGCAGCTTCTCCACTCTCTCAGCTCTCGAGTATCTTCCTCCCCAAACACACCCGCGCGCGCACACACACGGCGAACTTTTTGTGTATTAAATTTCATAGGTGCATACATATTTATGGATTTTAGTTTACATGTAATATGTGAGGAAATAGGTTCGTGCACAAAGGGTATTGAAGTCGTGCACGCCGATCCTTGGCACACAAAGACAACTTCATTTTTTCTTACAAAACACCGTACATTTGCTTACACGAGTTTTTCATTGAGTGCTGGGGAAAAATTTGAAAAAAAAAATCGACTGGAGCGGGATCGTTTAGAGGAAGCTGCGAAAAAAAACGTTGATTCCGAAAAAAAGGTCGAAAGACTTTCGGAATGTGCTCAATCTCGAGAGAACGCGAATATAAAATGTTTTTCCTTGGCTCGTTGTGCTCTCAAAACAGTGAGAAACTTTTCGTTTCTCTCTTGCCGACATTCATTTTCTCATTTCCGTCTTTTCATCTCCGCTGTTCCCTCCCATTTTCTCATTTTCTCAGCGCAAATCTCGGCCAATCGACGCTCGCATAGTTTTTCGTGGCAGTATCAGAGAAATTCTCGTTTTCTTTGGAAAAAGAGAGAGAAAGTGGTGCGCACTGGTTTCATCGCCTCGTTTGTGAACACAGCAGAAAGTCAGGAAGGGTCGCTAAATCTCGAGCTGCCGATCGCCTCCGGTAGAGGGCGGGAAATACGCCCGAGTCAAGGATAAGAGAATTATTCGATTCGTACGGGCGCGCCCGAGCGCTCCAGCACGATTTTTCGTTACCCCACATCTTTGAATCTCGAGCACCCGCGACCCGCCACCCCGTTCCTCGTCCTCGGCACACACGTATACAAACAGCTACGCTACGAAATGATATTTCTTCGTTTCTCGGTAGGACGGAGGAGCGACGGAGAGAAAAGAAGTGGAAACTCTGATCGCACGGCTGACTGGACGCTGACTCGATTCTCTTCGTATTCTTCTGTCGTTTTTCGGCTTGCATTGCACTCGAAAAATCGCTGAGAATGCTCCTTCCTGAAACTCCTTCTCTCGCATTTCGTGCGCGAGCTAGACGAGAGATCGAATTCGTGTGACTTTGCTTCAACGAAGATCTATCGACACAGCCGACGTCCGTGTGTGTTTACGCCTCTATTTATGCAAAAGTACTTGAGAACCTGGGAAAATCACTTACCGTTCGACGTTCAAGTCTAAAACACATTCGTTACGTGGAACGAACGCCTGGAACTTGACGAAAGCCGGCGAGAAAACGTTGACAGCGTTGCATCGATGTTGAACTGTCCTATTCGGATCGATTGGCCGAAGCTGCTGGAACACAAATTGACAAGGATCATCGTTATTCGCGAGGGAAAAATGAATTTTTCGTAGTTCTGCGAGGCGAAGAACTCTTCTTCATCGTAAATTTAAACGCGAAGATAAATAACGGAGAAACGCGAGGTTGGGATAAAATAAAAGTAGTGAATGTCGACGAGGAATGCCGTGCGAGGTATGGAAAAAAACGTTTGAGTATGCAAAGCTGAGGAAAATGAAAGAGCGACGATTTGCGAATACAGCGGTGAATAAATAAGAGGCAAAGAAATCTCTGTCAATGGGAGAATAAAGCACGCATAGATAAAATTATTCGGAGAAGAGGTTTGCGGGCCGAGGGCTATGCGGAAGGACAACGCAGGCTTGAAAAAAGGGGAAAAAGGGGAGAAGCATATGAAGCGGGTTTAGCAGGCCTGGTACGATTCTCATGGGACTCGCGAAAGCCAGAGTAAACCGAGCGTCCGGCAACTCTCCTGTCCCTGCATCCGAGGCAAAAAAAGAGTAAGAAAAGGTAGAAAGCAAAACGCGAACAGTAGCCGAGGCGCGGACGATGGAGCAGGGAACGGGAGGGTCCAAACGTGTGCGGAGAACGAAATAAGCGGGCAATACTTGGGTTGGTACAGAGCCGCTCAAAAATCTTGGGTCTTCTCAACCCCTCGGAACGGATAGATCACAAAATTCCGAAGAGAAAAGTCCTCGGTCGTTTTTCTCTACGATGCGCCGTGCGCGAGATATCAATGAATTAGTGGCAGCCACTGGGGAGCGCGCGCCTGCCCCGCCCACTGTCTCTAATCGACGCCGTTGATTGGTTCTCTCTAATTCCATTAATAACTCGTCAACGAAGCATCGGAGAAGATAATGCCTGAGGACTTTTCTTCGCGGAATTCGATAACCCAACGAATGTGAGAGCTCGTAGACGACTTTGTGAACAGCCTGTAGACATGTAGCCGTAATATTTGAGAGAACGAAGAAGACACACGGACAGGGGTAAAAAAAAGGGAATGAGCCACGATTGTCCGAAAATAGCACCGACATCGGGCCAATCGTGTACGCGAGACGCGCGCGCCTTCCCCGAGGAGAGCAAGCAAGCACGCCAAATATTGGCAACCGTCCAAATAAACTCCTTGTCCCTCTCCCCTTTTTCTTTCTCTCTCTCCCTCTCTTGCACCTACCCTATTTTCTGCTCCCCCGCCCCCCGCTCCCGCGCTCCCGTTTTCACTCCGCAGATCCTTCTTTCACTCTGCATTCTGCACATTGGCGCGAATTCATGCTCCCCCATTCACTCGTCTTCATCATTCCAGACCGACGACTATCCATTATGCAATACTTGGGTGTCAAACTGAGAATCTCCGAGTTAATTAACTTTTACAACTTTTTCTATTCTTCCTCGTACACTTTCATCATTTAGCCTACTTATTCGACAGGTTCGCACAAAAGAACGGAAAACGTGTTTGAACTCCTTGCAGCCGAACACTTTGAGAAAAATACAGCGCATAAAAATCTTGTCGTGGTGAAAAACGTGGACAAAATTGAAAAATACATATTTCTTAAGCTCTTAAACAAAATAGCTCCTCCTATAAAGCTCTTAATTTTTTGTTTTTGAAAAATTCTCACGGAGCAAAACAATTATGTGGCACATTTTTTTTGACTTTGCATGGCTGCGGAACGTTCTCGCGGTTTCTTTAAGCAGCCATATTTCTCGTCGTCTGGACATTCGGTTAGGATAGCAAGACACGTATGCACCACGGAGTATTGGGGTCGAAGAGCCCGAGTGAGGGTAGGTTAACTGGTCGTGTTACGTGCGCTCGATGAATGCCGGATAGAATTGTTGCTGTATACAGTGACGGATACGTGCACATGAACATCTACGAACATAGGCGTGCGCGGTAGGAAGATATAACGTGGCAGAGGACTGGCAAATCCTGGGGAATGGAGTCATCGAGATGAGAGGAGAGAAATCCGGGAATACGATTCGATGACGATATTCAACTATAATTCGAAAACGATCTTCCATCTCGCTCCAACTTTACAATCCATGCAATATTCTCTATCAGCTAGTCTCACGGCCCTTCCATATCGTATCGTCGACCGATACGCTTCGAATTCACTCGCCCTCCTCTCGCACTTATCCTATCGTATTTCGGTATTATTCTATAGTGCTCGTACCGCTCGACTAGGAATAACGCTTATACATTGGATTTTCTTGGCGAATACCCGGGAGCCCGAATTCTCGTAGCTGAATAGAGAAAAAAATCGATGGACGGTTGCTTGGGCAGGTAAGCGCTTGCAATTTGGTGTATTCTTCGATTTGCTATACGACGAAAAGTTTGTAGTCGATTTTTAGGAGTTGTCAAAATGGCTGAATCGGAGAAAAGTTAAGCTTCGTTGATTTTAGACTCGGATTAGGCTATTTTTGCATGCGGATCTCAACTCAGGAGGTGTGTGTGTGTGTGTGGGTGTGGGTGTGATGAAATTTTTTCGCAGAGTTGGAGAAAAATAGGGTGCAAAGATTCCGGTCGTAAAGCCCTGAAGTTGCTATTGCAGTATAAGAGGATAACTTGAGTGGAAATTCTGAGATACACACATGCTTCGTGATTTTGTTCGTCGTTCAAATCTCAGCTGAATGTAAGTGTCGATATATACATGTATAATCGCCGAGAAGGGGTGGAAAGCTTTCTTGTACAGAAGTTTTCCAGTCAGGGTGGGACGGCCAGGTGTCGAGACACGGATTGTAAGCGATATAGATTGTCAAAGTTCACTGTGGAAGCTCGAGAGCGTGGGTACAGAACAACGTATAGGCGAGAGGAGAGACAAAAAACGTTTCCGGGATGTACAGGATGTTCCGGATCTCGTGAGCAACCGCAAAGGCTGTTTAGATTAGAAAATTCTGAAGATAAAACTCTTCAAGCTTTTTTTTCTCCGACGCACCGTTAACGAGATATTGGATCGTGAAGAATAGCCAATACGGTGAGGCTTTGGGGGCGGGCACGCTCCGCCCACTTGGCCTTTACGACGCACTCGATTCGCTCCCACTAATTACTCAATCACTCCTGAACGGTGGGTCCTGGACAAAAATCACAAAGGACTGAACCTTTCAGAATTTCAAAATCCATCGAGCCCCAGCCAAGCCTAAACCGAAATTTGAGCCAACCTGTACAAAATATGGCTGGAACAAGAGAGAATCTTGGCGAAACTCTGAGCCAGAGAATCTCTCCGGAGTTAGAGGAGCTAACTTTCTTCCAAAGTCCTTCTGCTCCGTGTTATCCTCTCTTCGAGCACGTTTGTCACACCTCGAAGTCCCACATCGACAGCCAACAAAGCAGAGGAGGACACGAAGCGCACTAATTTTTCTACTTAATCGTATGGATCGTCGCCCGCTCTCGTAAGAAAGCAGAGAATGTTTCCACTATCGGTTTGACCTCCTCGAAGTTCCGTGCACACAATACTTTCTACCTTAATCCCAACCCCCATCCCATCGAGCTCCCTGGTGAGCCATGACTTTCTTTGTCCCTTTGCTCTCGATCGGAAGGAAAGAGAATCGCGCGATAATCAAGCAATATAGCCGCATGAACCAAAATATCTCAGCTCATACGTATAAACGGGAGCGTTGAAACACGAGACGATACGAAGAAACAACAATATATAACGAAGTTGAGAGACAAGTGGTTGCAGCCCAGTGCGAGGTCAGACACTTTTCTTTATATTGAACCAACAGTGTACAACTACGAAGCCGCGAGCGAAGCTTTGCAAAAACATTGAAACTTTCTGCTGGCGAACAACTCAAAAAGAATGAAACGATGAAAAAGGCGACTGAGAGGGAAGCAATACGTGTGGAAACTGATCCACCTTTTTCTTCCCTCGCTCATTCTACCACTGGGATTTTGTAAACATATTTTCTTCTCCCGCTATTCTTTGTGATACATCTGCTAAAAATGTTTAACCGTAAAATATTGGAATGTAACGGAATTTCTTTCGAAAATGCTGAATTTTCACAGCACATTTGTCTTACTAAATTTTTGCTCTCCTTTTATCGAGAAATCTTCCGGATGAATCTGGCAGAAAAAACTTCAACTCGAAAAGGATCTCTCAGAATCTTGGCAAAGTTACGTTCAATCGAGAAACAAGTAAATTTATTAAAAATACAACTTTTTTCACGCTCCGGAGATGCTACCACAACGAAAAGTGCATTTTCATCTGACACTTGATTCCAAGATTGATAAATTTTGTTGCAATGACAGTGAGACACGCCAGGGGAAATTATTCCTCGCACGCAATAGAATCCAGTGTGGAGCTCTGTCTCTCGATACGTTTGCAATTTTATTCCCATAAAAAATGGTGCATTTTATTTTTTTCTATTTCCCTCATCTCCAGGTATTTATGGGGAGACGAGGGTCGTGAGAGGTTGCTATAAAGTATGACGAAAGTATATCTGTATTGATAGCGAACGACTTACAGGCGTCTGAACGAATGTATTCTACATCGGGATAATGGAGAAAGGGGAAGAGAGAAATAGATAGAGACCGAGCAGGTAAAAGAGGAAACGAGGAAAGCAGTAATACGAAGAAAGAGACGGAGCGATGGAGAAATAAGCGAGCGTCAAAGTAAACGCGATTTAACGAGGCGTCGTGACGGCCAAACGATTTATCAAAATTCATCTTCTCGTGAAGAGGCTAACTCGATTCTACGCTAGGGAATATGGGCTACGAAGGAATATGGAAGAAAATAAGAAGGGGGCAAGCGAGTCGAGGGATAAAGGTCGCTCCTGTGTGTGACTGTGTGTGTGGAAGAAAACGGAAATGGTCTCGTACCGTTTTGTGGATGAGACTGACTATAGATATTTTTTATCTTCTCTCTCTCTCTCTCTCTCTCTCTCTCTCTTTCTCCCCCTCTCTTTCACACATGACTCCCATCTCGATACTTGGGTCCGGCACATAGTCTACGAAACTATAAAAATTCCCATAAAAGGACGGTAAATTTTCCAAGCTGTACAGCAGCTCCGCAGAAATCGTTATGGCTTTTTATACACAGATACACAACACATATATCTGTATATATTTATAAATAGATAAAAATATATGCGCATGCGTATAACTGTATTCACAGAAAATATCCTTAAGAGTATATGGATAGCCAGTTTCTGGTGCTCCGCTCCGAGCAAACTGTTTTTCTTTCCTCCTTTTTCTTCATTCTTATTTTTTCTTCGTTTTTCTCTTATACAAACCCATAAGTGTATCGTAATAGCCGAAAACACATCGACGCTTCCGTCGAAAATGTCGAGAAGCATCATGGGAAAACGAGAATAGCTCTCGGTCGAACGAGAATCAATACGCGCGTTGAGGGATCCCCACGGAAATAAAGTACATGCGTCGCAGGGGCTCGAAAAAAAGCGATTAATTTTATTTTTATACGCGTTTTTTTTATGACCTTGCTTATCGACGGAATTCAATGAGGAGGGAATAAAAAATTGAAATATATATTTCCGGCGGTGCTGACTTCACATCGATACGAGATTTTCGGAATCTTGTTGAGAAATAGAAAAAGCTCGAAACAGAGGCTCTATCAAAGCTTTTCGACTTTTCTTTCGAGTGGAGTTTTGCTCATACCTTCAAATTTATGAGAAATGCACATTTTTTGTTTTTACGAAAAAAACGGAGCAGCAAACGCGTTGTTGGACGCTGAAGTAAACAGCTTTGAGCAGCCTATTCCACTGAGGAGATCCGAGACTCGAAACGAAAACGAGGAAAAAGAGAAAAGACTCTTTATTCTTTATTAGATTCCTCGTGCTCTGAGACCCTCGTTCATATCTCTCGCTCTAGTTTTTCCTCCATCTCGCTCTCTCATAGAAAAAAGTAAGGGCGAGAATCTCGAACGAACACTTTTTCCTCTTGGCCCATTTCCCACGAATGGACATTCGGGATCTAATAAAGAAACTTACTTTTTTCTCTATCCCAGACCCACGGGCGTCCGACAACCACATCGAGAAAAACAGAAACACACACACGTTTCGTCACGACGCTCCCCAAATTCAGCGTTCCTTACAGATTTCCTCAAGTGCTCCTATTTTTTTGTTCTCCGCCGTTTTTCTCACATTTTCATCGAATTTCAAACTTCACCTTCCTCCAAAGTGACCGACAAATATCGCGTGAGCCCGCGTCTAGAGTTTCTCAGAAAAATATTGCCGGAGTGCAACAGATAAAGCGATAAATACCGAAAAAAATGAGACGAAATAAAAGAAGTGACGAGAGGTGTCCAAAGTAACGGAGGGTCCGCTGTAAAGCCATGTATGCAGACACACACGCAGCAGACCCGCGTAGCGGAGCTAAAGTGGTGGTGACGATAGGCGAGACACCGCATCTTGAAATCTGCCCTGTCTCGAGTTTCCTCTCACGCTGTATACTCGACGAGGGTTGAGAACAACGAGGCCAACGGATTCACTTTTGTTTCGACAATTTCGTATCGACAAAGCCGGACGACGCGCACTTCTGGGTAAATTTCGGATGCGAATTTAGTGAGCGGAAGTGATATTAAGAATGTAGAAATAACGAAGATAGTACAATTGGTTTTGTCTGTTATTGCAGAGATCGCGGGGAGAATCGAGAGAAGCGTGACGAGGAACTATAGCACCGGTAGTTCTGGTAAACACTCGTGGCCATTACTACTTGTGGTTCAGCTCGTTCGCTCGGTCTTGTATACTTGACCAAGTAGAATTATCGTGCTGCCACGTTTTCTGTGTCCCCTGCACCGAGAGTAAGCGTCCACATCGTCGAGCGGCGGCGACCCTTCTCGTCCTCCCTCGTTTTCCGTCCTTCCTTCTGTTCTGTATACTCCTCATACGCAACGCTCGACACACTAACACTAAAAGCTGTCATTCTCATCGCCCTTGTGAAGCTAAACCAATTGCTGTTATCCAGGAGGAGTCGTCGTCAGCGAAATCCCTCTTCATCCGCGCAATCACGAAGAATTTATATGGCCAAATCCATCTCGACGTTTCCCTCCGAGCCATTATCTCCCACCAAATTTCAATACAAAAGGTACAAATAGGTGAGAGCGGCCTGAAGCTTCGAGGAAAAAGGACGCGGAGGCAGGAAGAAAGAAAAATTGTGCTTGCTCAACGAAATTAAGTCGTGACAATGAGCGAGCTCGAGGAAAATGACAAAAAGGAACAAACAGAGACGAGGGAGAGAAAAAAATTTACGGTGTACACGAATCACGAGCGGATCCGGCGGGGGGGGGGGGGGGGGGGGGGTCGGGGCGAGAAAAAACTCAACGATCTTTGACCAAGCTCCGGGAAATAGCGAAGGTGAAACGAGAGATCGACTAAATAAGGGCGATATATTTAAATACAAAAGTCTACGGGGTGTCCGAAGATCGATGGTTCTTCCGTTTTCGTCTGACCGAATTCTTAACAGCAAAAAAATCTCGCTCGTGCCAAATCATCGGAAATTTTCCGCCCCACAAAAAAGTCCTGCGCGCACTTTTGCCCCGACTCCAACAGTTTTGACGGGCAAACACGCGGCCCCGCAGCAACTCCGCATCGAACGCCAACGCGCTCATACAGGTCCGCGACGGAAATGAACGGAAATGCTCCTTCGGTTTCGAACACCTTGTATAAGCCGCGCCCGAACATACAGATATACGATGAAATATTCACGTATATTTAAGCTTATAGAAAGCTCTCGTTGGCTGGACTGGCTCTGATGACTCTTCGTGCTCTCGGGCACGACTCGGTGGGTAGCTGCTCCACGGGTGCCAGACAAATTGCGAGAATTTCAATGCAGCGACGCGCCCACGACTGTGCGACGACATATAGCGCCCGCACAGTCGACGTACAAACGCCCCGAGTTAACAAATGAAGAAATAAAACCAACGTAGTTTCACCTTCTCACCCCCTGCTGCAACGCGCGCGATTCCTTTTTTTTCCATACACTTCTTCACCTCTCGCTCTCCCCGCCCCGCGCGTCTCTCCTGCTCCCCATTGCGCCCTTTCTTTTCCTACTTCTTCCTGTACACGAAACTTTGTACGGGAATAAAAGAGTGAGAGGGGATGAGGCAACTTAGAAGGCGAGTCGGAGCTTTGTTCCCTCCCCGAGCGAAAACCCCATCGAACGCACCACACCGGGAAGCAAGCTAAACGCGCTAAAAAATAGCCCCAGGGTTTATATGTGTATTTATGTGGCTTTGAGAAACGCAACTTTTCAGGCCAAATTGACAGAACCGTGTCAGTTGCCGGATTTCGTACTCATTTTTTTATCTTTATAGGAGCCACGCTTTTTTCCTCGCTCCACATCCGCGTTCGGCGAGCTCTACTGCACGATGATAAATTCGCAAATAACTTTCGGGTCTACCCAAATTCTGGGCGACATTTTTTTTTTTTTTTTTTTTTTTTTTTTCATATTTACATCAAATTTCGAGTAATTCCTGTCCAGTTTTGCCCTCGTTTTGGCGCATAAATTTGTCCGAGGAACAAGTCTGACGCGTACGAACGCGAGTGATGCGAAAGTGCAACGTTCCTTTTTATACACCGAGACAGAGCTAACGAAGAGGAATGTCATCGACGCGGATACGTGACATTCGCATTAACGCTCAAATTTACACCTTCAAATGGCAACTTTCCAAATTACGTACTCCCGATACTAAAAAGGAAAGTTTTAAACGAGCTCCGGAGCTATTGGTCCCACGATCCGGAGATATTACTAACCCCGAAGCCTCGAACATTCGATCATCGGGAGATTGCCAATGACGTAAGGGATGAAAAAAATAACGAGCTTGGGCACAAGAGTGATTCGAGAACGCACACAGTTCGAGTAAATCCGGATTAACGATTCGCTTTCTCCTCTACTTTTCCCTCCCCAATGTCTTTCGTCTTTATCTCAATTGCCATTTTCGTGAATGCAGTAAGAAAATCCAGCTCAAATAAATCTCCTTTTCTCTGTCTCTGTATAGGAAATTCCAAAAAAAAAAAAATAATTTTCTAAAATCTGGAAACTCGTAGATCGCGACATTTCGAAGAGAAATGTCCTTGACCATTTTCGTTTCCGACGCATAGTTGTCGAGATACGAATCGAAATGTCGGGAGCCAATGGGCTGCGCCGGCCAGTGAGAATGGGCGTGGCAGCCCGGCCGCGCGATTGGCTGTTACTTCGATTCGTCAATATCTCGTGATCTGTTGGTCCAAGAGAAAATGACAAGAGGACTTTTCTTCGCAGAATTTCGTGTCCTTTTCATTGGGAACACTTTTAGCATGACTTTTGAAGAATCCTGTAGAGCAGCATCAATAAGAGGGAAGAAAGCACACGCCGATGCAACTCCTGCACAACGTGTGTCGTATATCGTCCGGAAAGTTTCACGGAGGACGTTTTGTCGAAACTCTGAGGAGATCTACAGGGCAGGGAGATTCTGGTGAGCTCCGATAGAGTTGGGGGAGGTTCAGTGTAAGAAGCTATAAGAGCGCAGTACGACAGTCGCGAAAGAAAAAGGGATAGAAAGGTAAGATAGAAAGATATAGAAATAAGGGTAGACAAAAAGGCAAAATGTAAGGGGAAAAGGAGACGGGACAAAGATGGACAGAGAGCATATCGTTTTCTCGAAGGTGGAACTGTGTTGGCCCGTCTGCTTCGATCTCCAACACGAATCAGAAAAGAGCACCAGCAGCCAAGCAACCGAAGAAGTTTCGCAGATATTGAATATCTCGGACCATCAATCACCCAGGCACACCAATATCCCAAAGTATATTGCCTCTACGTACACTATCGTTTGTATAAAAGCTTACGTATACGTATAGCAAGAATTTATCGATAACACTTCAGTCAGGAGCGGAATAGAAATCACAAAATTGGGAAAAAAAAACCGTAAAATACGAAATTTTGATGTTAACTTCGTTTCTTCTTCTGCTTCTTTCGAGCAAATCCATTACTCCTCGAAGCCTGAGCTAGCATTCGAAAACCAGGACACGATATTATTCCTCGAAAACGACTCCCGGACTTGTTACGCAACGGTACGCGATGATTTTGTTTTTTTTATCTTTTGATACTAATCTGCAGGGTGCCGGGTTTGAGTTCAATCAAACGCTAATTGAAGTTTGTCACGCTAATGTAATAACCAGCATCACGTAGCATGTTTGTTTACGCAATTAATATGTAAATTAAAAAGGCACGCGGTACCCGTTAATCACGGATAAATTCTATGCAAATTAATCAAAGTTCCTGATTGACAAGCTGTCATTTACTTAACCAGACGATCATCAAAGTCCGGCATTCGAGTCCGATCCTAACCCAATCTGCAACTACTGATTCTAATCATTCCTAGAATATCTGCGGCAATCGTCTCAGTGAGTGGGCTCACTGTTCGTCAGGTGAGTTCAGTAATTGGCTTCGGAACACGATGCGGATCTCTGCTTTCTAATCGTCCATGGGAACGTCTCTCACTCGATCGACTTGAAACACGCCTCCGCGTAACTAACTAACTCTGTTGTTTCATTCTGCAATCAATCATTTAATCGATCAAATGAATTTGCCTAAGCTGATCGTCCCTTCTCAGCCGGGAGCACTTGTCAATTAAAACGAGGCCATTCGATTACAAATTCATACTAAACTTTGGCCTCGTACTCGCGAACCGGTAAAAATCACTTTTACAAAAATACTGACACCTAAAATCCCAATCTTTATCCTCATTCTCACTCTAACTTTTCCCATCTCTGCTTCCATGGGGCTGGCAACTACTCGCAGAGGTCAAAAAAGGTCACCAGCACTGCAACGAGCGATGTTAACACGACCTAACAACCCGTCCGTGCTTGCCTCTCTTTCTCCCGTTCTCTCATTCTCATCCGCACAACACACACACACACACACACACACACACAGTGACGACTAAACAATGCATCCGAAACGAAGCTCTGTGAACAATGATCTCGTACACAGGCTCACATGCTCACGCGACATGATGCGGTCGCGTTAGAACAATCCATTACTCCACTCGATATCAAGCCCGCAACATTTGCTCACGTTAATCATTTTAATGCTTCTCATAATCCACCATTATTTAATACTGCTAACTGTTTATAGTTGTAAACACTCTGACAGCTTAATACTGTTAATATCCGTTTTTACGATTTCACAAACTCCCTTATTTATTAAAGTGTTTACAAAACGAGGGCGATTATTCCCTCGAATTTTCTTCACAGTGGCAAATCATTTCAGCTAATTGCTGCAATCCGACTGAGCGGAGTCAGCCGCCAAATGTGCGTTGCTTTATTACGGCTCTTTCTTCCAACAACTGGCATCAGAAAAAAACCCTTGGGTCAAACCTCAGAAATGTTGACTGCTTCACCGGTGAATAAATTACTTTGTGAAAAATATCTTCAGGTTTTTTACTCCCCGTTCGTTTCTTGACGTTTTTCTATGATTGCAAACTAACGATTCGAGCGGAGAAGCAAGAAATCATTTTCTCCATCTGAAAACTGGCTTTTGCCCCAACATCGATACCATTTTTCTCGGATTAAATAATAAAATAGAAAAAAATGTTCATTGAGATAACTTTGCTAGTGTTCACAGACTAGATAGACAGTCGGATAGATAGATAGATAGACAGATAGACGAGTGGTATGGTGTAATAGTAGCCTAGCAACACCCTCGAAAGTAAAGGGCGAGTTTCCTGGGCCACAGGGAGTGTGGCCCACTCTCTTCTGCGCCCACCTTCTCGGGTTTCAATTCGCCTTATCTCGTGCAATCTACCTTGCTGTGCTCTCAGCTCTCCCAGTCACATCGCAGTGATACGAACACAAAGATGGACGAAGAAGAATGATTTCTTTTTTTTAACTACCTTCTACAGGGTGTCCTCCAGGTTCTCGAAGGGTAGCTTTCGATCTCTGAGCATTGATGCATAGTTCTGAAGATTTCAAGGGATAATGGGTCGAAGGTCATAATCGGAAAGGGAACTGAAGTGGCTGGGTGCTGGGAACCGGTCGGGGTATGATTTCGAGACATTTTTCTTCGTCAAAGTGAGACTCGAAGAAGCTAGAAAATGAGATTCTGTGAAAAATTGGAATAAACATTTGAAATTTCATGCAAATTTGCATCGATTAGAAGAAACTTTGAGTTTTTACGATGGAAATGGTGGCTTGGGAAGCGGACACCCTTTAGAAAGGGTTGGAAGTAATGACGAAGAAAAATAGAGATTTCGCGAGTGAGAAAGAAAGAGAAGAGAGGAAGATCATGAAGCAAGATGTGTCTGTGAGCGAGTATGCGAACGATAGGAAAAAAGGTCCATGATTTGAGAGGGGAAGGATCGAAATGGGAGGATGATGATGATGATGATGATGGTGGTGGCAGAATCGATATTTCTTCGGTCTCTTTTCGCCGCATTTCCGGTGGAGCACGTCACTTATTTTTCGATATATCGGACACACGAGAGAGAAAAATAGAGGAGCTCACGAGGCAGCAGGAAATTTGAGATCCAAGAATGCTATATAGCGAGACACTTCTCTCTTTCTCAATAGATACGACGAGAGAACAGAGAAAAATGTTTGCCCGATACATTTTCCTCATTTTATCCCTCGCCACATCTGAGCTTTCCCGTCCAAACAGCCGCAATAAAAAGGAAAAGCAAAACATTTGCTTCCTTGCCACCATGATCGTGGAATTCCACAGCTTCGACGAAGACACTGACGCGCCAATTAATGACGTCCGGATTTTTCGAGCCGACTCCGTTATTGCGAAGATTCGTTTCTCCTCTCGCACATGTGAACGAAAGTAGAAAACTGTGAAGTTCAACAGGAAACTCGAGCGTTCAAATTGGAAACGATCTTTCTCCCAGTCATCAAATTTCCTAGCGGTAGCACGTGACTACAAATATTTTAGAAACGCAATTAAATTGTTACGAGCAGCCGAGTGAAATGAGTCTTTAATAACTCTCTTGGATCCTCGTCTTCGTGTGTTGTACGCCACGATGCAAAAATATCCCCCCAAGTCTGAACATTGTGAAAAAGTGTCGAGTCGACGAGTAAAAAAAAAAACAAAAGAAATATTTAAAAAGTCGATATCACGGAAGCGAAGAACTGAAGTTTTTGATAGGTTTTAAAACGCCGACCCCTGTGGAGGATATCTACGAGGCATATTGACGTTGATTAGGCATTCAAGCGTGGCAGGGGCGTCGATCATTCCCAAAGTAATTCGCCTCGCTCGTTTTACATTTATATATTTATGGATACATGCAAAAGAGAGAGAGAGACACACACACACACACACACGTTTTTCTTCCCCTCTCTTTCCCTCTCTCACGAGGATTGCAATGTGCATCCCTCCGGGTTCACCCCACGGGCTGACAGTTGAAAACTGCGGAATCAACGAACGAACCAAACGAACCATACCAACAGCAGTCACTCCAACACGTGTTCTTCCTTCTATATATCAAGCATTCCACGTCAATTCGACCCATGTTAGCTCCTCATCCACTGGGAATTCGGTCTTTTATTTTTCATCCTGTATATTTTATTGATCTGCTTAAAAAAATATTTATATTTGTTTTCACGCGTATTACGGTGATGGCTAATTAACGACGATCGTTCAAAACCTTTGTTTGTTCACGAAAATACACAAATTTTAAATGCTCTCGATATTGCCAGATATTCTGAATGTTATCCGAGTTAAAAAAGTAATTTTGCCTCGACCGGGTGAGAAATTCGATGGAGCTGTAAAGCCAGCTTGGAAAAAAAAAATCGAAAATAACGAATCTGAGACTTTTGAAAATGGAATTACAAAGTGTCGGAGAGGATGAGGAAGAAAGGAATTCGAATGAGATAACTTGGTCGAAGGTGATCGAAGCTTCGGGCTTTGAAAATCAATGAATACTTCGCTGGAGTTTTTCTCCAAGTTTATATTCCCGTTGAAAAGAAGAAGAAGAAGAAGAAGAAAAAGAAGACGAAGAAAAAATGAGAAAAAGCACGGAGGAGTGGGGAATAAAAAAAGCAGCTTGTAAAGTCTTGCAGTTACCGAGTTACGTCATATGATAAAGGAGATTTGAAGTGAAAGAAGAGGGCGAAGTACATTAACGTAGTGTGGTGTTCTCCGCTCAAGTAACTCGTACAATTTGGTTTAGAGGAGAAGAGAGAACGAGGAGGAAGAGAGAAAAAAGTAAAGAGAGGAAAACAGACAGAAAGATAGGTAGTGAGAGGAACGTGTGTTTTCGTTCAGGTAGCAGGATCGAAATGTGAGAAAGGGAAAGAAAAAGGGACGGAGGATAGGTGAAAGCAAGCCTCGAATGGATTCGATGTGGCACGTTAATTAAACTTAAACTTACTTCTCGTTCGATCAGGGACGTTCGCGGCTTCGAGCTTGCTTTCCTCTCTCCTATATACATCTTTCCTCCTTCACTCCCCATTCTCTATTCCTCCTCCTTCTTTCTATATCTTCTCTTCCCTTTTCATCATGGTACGAGGACGTGGTAGAAACGAAGCTGCCAAAAGTATTACCACTATGTTCAACTCGACTTTGTATCTCTCTCTCTCTCTCTCTCTCTCTCTCTCTCTCTCTCTCTCTCTCTCTCTCGCTCTGGTTCGCAGATTGTGAATACACGAGGGGTTACGTTCTGTTACCCTGCCCGAAACTTTGCTAATGCGTTCTTCCTCGGCGCGCTGCTCCTCTCGCTCACGCTTCGCCACGATGTGTATACCGTACGAGAATGTATACGCGAGTTACCGTGTTTCTTTTTTTTCATCCTCTTCCCCCTTCTTTATGTCTGACGCGTTACTCGCCGTAACTACTGGCATTTTCTCTTTATCTCTCTTCCTCCGCTTCCTCGTTTCCCTCCCTTCCCTATACTGCCTTCGCCATCTCCATTTCCCTAAGAGTCTCTCTACATCGGCCCCGAATCGTCTTTCGTCGACAATTATTCCAAAAATCATGGAATCCTACGGAAAAGCCCCTTTCATAAACGGTCTTGTCCAAGTGAATAATCGCGTTGTGATGTAAATTCGATGAAACTTCAAATTTTGCACGAAAAATATTCCACACGTGTGTTGATCGGAAAACCCAGCAGAAGTTTGTCGGAGAGAAAACTCGAATGTTCATTAGCATGAGAACGATTGAATCATTCGAACTGCAAGTACAGTTTGGCCTGTTCGAATGGCAACGAATATAATTATTAATTCGAGAGATTCAACTTGCCTCAAACGATCATATAATTTGTAATAAAAGTGTAATCGAAAGAGTAAGATGTTATTACTGGGCAATTCTCCACGTATGACTATCCCGTTGGATCACAATGTACCGAGGCGTGCGGCTGGGGCACACTTGAGTTATAAGATTGCCATGGACACTTGCCAGGGTAATATCAAACTTTAAAGCCCGGATTCTGGGAAGGATTGAGGTTCATGGGTTGAGACAAGAAGGAGAGAGCAACTTTGAGACGACGAGGCAAACGATTCTGCGAGCTTTTCACCTTATAACTATACGCATACACGTGCACGAATACCACTGTGAGGATGGTATGCAGTTTTCGATATCGCTGTTCTCATCGTCAACGATCTACGACGGTAGTCTCTCGAAGGCGAGAGTATCGATTCGCTATAAGGTGTTACAAAGCCGGATATTCGAGAAAAAAGCGGGGAATCGGTCGCTGCGTCCTGCCGCGGTCGCATTGGTTGACGAATGTCCCGAGAACGATGATAATCGAAAGAAAAAATGATGGAGAACTTTTCTCTTCGAAATTTCGCGATACGCTCAGACTGAGAGAGTCTTGAGCGTAACTTTTGTGCCACCCTGAACGCACGGGGCTCGTGATAGAGGACGGCTCGATGCGAGCTTTCGAAGCAGTAAGTACGTGTGCACCTGCACGAGGCCCGAGCTATGGGTCACGCTTAAGCTTCGTTATCACCGGTTTCCCATACGCCCGTGTACGCTTCCCTCGCTCTCCCCGATTGCGGAGCTCAGCCACTTGGTCTCTCGTTCCGTCTCTGTTACTCGGTGACAAAGCCGCGATCAAAACCGTCAACGTCCTGGCTTATATTCGAGATGCAAGCGAGACTGCGAGGGTAATTCGAAGAGTGAAAGCTTGTTCGATTAATTGAACATATTTAACGAGAGAATTCACGTTAATTCAACATTATTGTCGCTCTTCGAGCCAAATACAAAGATCGGCGGACGTGTACGCGTGCGGAGCGTATCTACACCTCGCTGAAAACTTGCCACCATCCTCGCCATACACCAGCCTCGCAATTACAATTATTCAATTATCTCATTATCATATATCATTGCTGTTGGTATCCCATGGGGTGGTAAGGGCACGTGGAAAAGGGGCGGGATCGCACGTTGAAAAGCTTTCGATTTATACAGGCTCGGGAGAGAGAACCCTTCGAGTCCTCAAGAATTCCCTTACGAGGATTTTACCTTCGATGTAATTTCTCCATGCTTTTACGTATTCCGCTCACAATTGCCCGAGACATTCCCCTGCCCTTTATTCCACTCGAAACCATCCCTCCCCTGGCCTTCCCGTCAATTCTCGGGCTCGAATACCAACTATATGCAACTCCGATACCCTTTCATGTTTGCTTCCCTCTGTCTTGTACATCTCGATACCATGTTTCGTCCTCCAGCAAACAAAAGGGCGCAAGTTCGAGCTTCCCGCGTCCTCGGGGCCACCCCGGATACGACCTTCATCCCTTTTCCCTTAATATTCGTGCTCACCTCCGTAGATATCCACCACATTTCATCCCCCGATGAACACACCGAGCACACACACGCGCACACACACGAGGATTGACGCTAATGCATATTCAATGCTACAACCCCATGCCTCTGATATTTCCAGATCTCTGAATCTCGTGTCATGTCCTCGCCCTTCATATCCAACGTTTTACTGACCACCAGACGGCGACGAAACTCCAAAAATAACTTTCCAACCTTCCCTAACGCGAATGACACTCAAATATTTACGAAATCTCAACTCCCTCTTTTGGCGGGAATTTCGGGCTCGAGAAATCTCTCATTTCGTCGTTTGGTCTCTTTGGAATAATTGAAAAACTCACGGAATTTTGACTTTTTATAGAGCAATCAAATGGCAGGAATCGATGGCTGGTTTCTCGGATATTTCTCCAATATGGAATGCCCATTGTGAGCCTTTTTCCTCGTTCATTATTTTCTTTAGAAGAAATATTGCTTTCGGACCGCAGCGCCCATGTAAATATCTTTGCTTTTATTCGCGATTGTTCCTTTCAAATTTCTTTGTATTTTTATTCACTTATTCTTTTCCCGTGATTGTACCCGAGTCTCTCCCGGTACGACGAGGCAAACAAAGACGCACGAAGATTTAACAGAGTTTCGAGAGCAGTTTGAAGAGTGGAGGAACGAAAAAGATTTTCGAGGCCCCCGCCGTCCCTCGCGGAGGCTCCGCAATATTATTTCTACCTCTCACTCAAACATCCGAGTACCACGGAATCATACGCTTGTATGTATATAAACGCGTTTGTACAGCGTACTTTTCCAGGTTGAGTCTTCGCCAACGAGAAACTTAATCCCAGGGAATAATAAGTTTCTATTTAATCCGGAAGCGCGTCGGATGCAGGGTAGGAAAGTGCTGCTGCCCACTACCCTGCTATTTCGTTCCGTTCTGTTTCGCCGTGCACTCTCTCGCGCCAGAGGATTCTTCGTCGGGGCACGAGAACTATCGCGCTTACTTGCGACTTATTCTTCCTTTTTCCTCTATGCGTCCCTTCAATTTTTATTTCCATCATTCTTAAGAGCCGAATGAATTTTGATGAGGCTCTTTTCTTCCTTCCGAAAATTCAGATTCGTAGGAAAAACGAAGAGGACGAGGGAGCCCGAGAACGTGCGAGCGTTTCGAATGGAACCGAATAAACATGATGTACGGAGACGGCAATAAAGCAGTCGCGCCAAAAAAATGTTGTCGCTGGCTCTCCAGAGCGGGGGGAGCTTTCGCTCGAAACACGACGAAAGGAGGATAGAGAAATCGTTAATGCGGCGGCCTGGCGGAGGTGCGGGCATGAAAAATGCGCTTTTTTCTCACGGGGAGAAATAATAAATTCGTTGTTTGGTCTGATAACGAGAGTCGGGAGCGCAGCGACACTTGCCAAAGTGTATTGGAAACATCGATTAAGCTCCTGAGACTCTGGCAGGGCAGAATTCATTGAAGTTTTTCAAGAGCTTACGAAATAATTGGCTTTCATTGAGTTTTTTATTCTTTCTCATTTGCCCCCTTCTCGCTCATGTCCTCATAATCTTCAGCCGATGTAACCAAGATGCTCCTCCACCAATGTGCGTGCTCGCTCGTTCGAACATCGAGCGAAATAACCGAAAGACTTCTCGGCTCCAACTTCATATATCCGTGTATATAAAAGTTTAGCATCCCCCACGGACATTGGCCAGTGAGGTTTAATGTATACGCCATTCTCGGGATAACGATCAACGGTCACGCAATGAATCCTTCACCTCTCTATGCCTTTTAAGCCCCAGGCAGCTAAGTACATTTTAGTGACCCTTCGCCCTCATATCCGTAACCACGACGTACAGACTCGGAGACTTAACGACCCGGCCAGCTCGTTCCTTCCCCCCACACTTTCTACGCTCATCTCCGTCATCCGTGTGCGTACATGCGTCTACCAACTAAACAGAAGCTTCATCACACTTTCGTCAACGCTTTCGATCTCCTTCATTAAATTAAGGCAGGATCGAAAAGAACGATAAACGATCGTCACCCGACATTTTTGTAAACGATCCCCGGAGCCTCGAACGTCCATTGACACCGGAGAGAGCTCCGAATCGGTGCGGAAGCAAGGATTTCTAGGCAACCCGCAGTGACAGGGACGCGAGAAAAGGGAAAGCAAAACTCGGCAGACGTCAAAAGCTTCGAATCGATTGCGGACTCCGTTCTGGGGGTGAACACCCTTAAAAAAAGCTCAAACTTTCTGCAGATGAAACTCGGGAGAAACTAGACTGGAATTTGCATTTTTCCAGTGCGAAAGAACAGAAATTTCGGTTTTATAATATATGTAAAGGGTCTCAAGTTTAAGGATGTTTCAGCGGAATTCCAGGCTTCGCGACGGTGACGACCGAAAAGTGTCTCCCACGAGACACCTCTTGGGTTCACCGCGGTGTCTCACTCGCGCCTATCTTCCGTCTATAAATTATAATATGTAAATTCACGGGAAGAGAGTGCGGTAGCGACGTAACCGCGGCAAGTCTGCGAGGAGGAGCCTGGCGAACGCCGGTTTTGCACGGAAACCGAGAATGAGTGAGAGCGTGGGAGGGCGACGGCGGCTTTCGCGGCTGGGTTGATACAGGAAAACCAGGGCAATTACAGAGGCTTACCGTACATACAAATTGTGCCAGGGCTATACTCGTCCCCTTTCCCTTCGCTTATCCCCGTATCTTCTACTTCGAATGGTACGTGGACAAAACGTAGCCGAACTCTCCGGAATAATGTTGCGGAATGAAGATTTTCGGCGGTGGCTTCGTCCCTGATCGAGAAACGAAAAACCACTCGACAACGCGATTGACCGTAATTTTTTTTAAGCATCGGCTCGATTGAATTTTTAAGAGGAAATTTTGAATTCTGATCTTGGAGAGTATCGATCGATCTTAGGGCGCAAAAAGAGCTCAGCGAATATTGCCAACGCAGTGAGCTCGATCACGAAATCACTTTTTTCCCAATCCGTCGAGTTCGTTTTTCATTATTTTCGGTGAAAGCTCGGCTATCCGCAGTTCCTCTCACGTACAGCCTTGCGGACGTCTTCAACAACGAGGTCCAGCAAGTTTAGCAATTTCTTCCAGCACAAGTTTGGCCCTTCGAGCTCGAAAACTCGAGCCCATGCTCCCCGTTTACATGAAGGACTTTATACGCGGCTCGTTCACGACTCCCTTGCAGCCATTATCGAATTCTTTGAAGCCCCGAGCATCCTGAGCAACCACACTATCACCTAATAATCGAATTTTCTCGTTCAATTCCCTCCCATCGTGGAAAAGCCCTTCGGCCATAAATAAACTCGATATTCGTACGATGAACAACTTTCCAGTTATAAATTCACCAACGAGATAATATAAATTATGGATCTCACGTGTATTCGGACTCGCCAACGTTTCTCAGTGGAAATAGAAATGCCTCGTTGCATCGAATATTAATACCGCCAGGGATGTACTTCAACTAATTTATCTTTTCTTCCTGTGTTTACTCGGGCCCTAATTTCCCACGTTTTCAGCCAGTTTTATTCCTACCTCACAATAACAATAACTCATCGAAAAGTCAAGAAAGCGCAGTCTGACTCGTTTGCATTATTCCACGAGCGTACACTGACCGAATCGTGTTCAAAAGATGGTCACGAATCTCGTCTTCGAGAACAAAAAGTCACCTGGACATTGATGAAACTATTGTTCGATTCAAAATGGAAAAATAATCAAACTTTTTGCCCGGCCGATGAGTGAAGCTCGTCCTCGACTGATGCGAAGCGGTCCGAGCGACGGGACTCGAAGTTCGAACTTCCGAAGTAAATGCCGAATGAAATTCCGATGCGCCTGCCCTGAGACTCGATCCTGTTCGTTCTAATGGTGACTTCGAGGGCGAAGTTGACTCCAAGATCCGCTCTCGCGAGCGGATTGAAACGTTTTTGTTCAACCTAGCCCATGAAGCATCACCGTTGGAAGGGAATTCGAATGGCTGGGATAGTGTTCGAGTCTGAGAATAAGGAAAATGCCTACGTGATCGGGTCCGAAGGGAAGTCGGGAAGAGAATCGTCCGGACGAGAAGGGGAGCAGCTTACATAAATGGACGGTGAACAGCTAGTTGAGATTCGGGTCAGGGGCTGGTGCTCCCTGGCGAACGGTACAGGGACGAGAACCGTCTAAAGGGTGTCGCGTCGGGACGAAGACGACGCGGACACTAGAACTGGCAAATTATCCGCATTTTTCAGTCCCACATTCTCCTCCTTTCTCCGAAAACTCTTATTCGAGTCGTCGGTCAATCTCGCTGCGTCGTTCGATCCTGGGCGTCGAGAAAGAAGCGTCGTTGGCCGTCGCTCTAACGGGAGCCGCGCATAGAGGATTCTCGAATCTCGTGCATTGTGCAATCCTGCAGGTCTCGCGCGTGTGCTCGACCCACGAGGAGGAGAAGAGCGAGGAAAAAATAAGAAACGAGGAAGAAGAAAAAAGCCACTTCCAATTTGTCACAGCTTTGAATTCCATGCTCCGTGACGACCGAGGAAAATAGAAAAGAAAGTACTTCGATCCCACTAGACGAAGCTCAAATTCTCTCAAGAATCAGAGCTAATAATTCCTCTCATGAGCCCAAATCAAATTGAAGGTATCAAAACGAAGCTTTGTGAGCTTTTCGGACTGCCTGCTCCTGCAGCAATCCTCCCGTAGCCTCCGCTTCCGAATCTTCAACCAAACTATCAAGCTCACTCCTATAAACCTGGGGATTCGAGACTGACACCGTTTACGATGAGGGATTTTAGTCGCCCTGCCTGACCCATCGCGCGGAATATCGTACAAACCCTCTGTCCTTCGTTACGATCCTGTGGTCAATCAACGTGAACTAAAATTTTGTTACCTACTGCAATAACGACACTTAACCAAAATTTCATCTCCCTTTCGTATCACCAATTACTTTGGATTAGTTCGCTTGTAATTTGGCAAAAGTGTGAATTTACATTCGAGTCTGGAAACTCGCTGTCAATTTTTGTAACTGAATTTACTTAGGATTTTCCCGGAAAGATTTTGGCTTAGTATCGCTGAAAAGGTTCGTCGGACTCGAAGCTTCCGGTTGGCCTGACCTGAAAACTCTGATTTCGAGGCTTTTTTTTCCCGCAGCTATAAGAAAAGCAATATTTCGAAGATTTACGATTCTCAAATGAAAGGATAAGTGTGAAGCTCGGATGAAGAGTGTTTGATTTAATTTCGCGGTTTCCTACAGTTGACTCGAGGTTGCTGAGGATTTAAAGCATAGAACAGCAAATGAGCATCCGTTTCAGTGGAACGAAGAGATTCCCTCTAAAACTTTGTGGACGCTTGTTCGAGGGAGAGCTGCATGCTTAAAAAGCTTCCAGTCTTGTTAAAATAGAAAGAGAGAAGAAGGAAGCGAAAGGAACGAAGTGAAAAGAGCACAATACTGTTGAAAATTTGGGGGAGGAGAAAGCATTTGAGGAAGATGTAACGCGAAACTGTCTCTGCTTCTCGCCACGGCTCATAAAACTAGAGGCGTTTTATGCTGATGGCTCCAGTCTTTTTACTTCTTCGTATTCTCAGCCTTTCTTTTCCAAAGGACATCCTTCCCATGGAACGAACCAAGAAAAGTGATTTTTTTATCCCTCGACGTTACATCCCCGTCGAAAGAGAAACCAAAAAGGGAGTACAAACATCAGTCGCAAAATGAACAAGATATTAACTCCACAAATAATTAACTGCGAGTTTCTTCCTCCACCTGAATAATGCACAACTCGAGTCGCCTGCGAGTTCTTTCTAATTATACTTTTATACATTATTTTATAACGAACGTCAAAATATTTGATCAGGAATTACAGATTTTTAATAAATTATCAGCCCTTCGACGAGGAAAATCCTCACGAAATGGACGACTGGCGGGAAAAAAAATAACGAAAAAATGTAGAAAATTATAAAATGACCATCATTTTCGTTTTTTACAAATTTTCCAACCAACAGTCACTCGGTGGGGATGTTTCGATCACGAAACTGTGTGGACACCCTCTACATGGGAGTGGGATAGAGTTTTGGTAGAAGAGAAAAACAATTTTGCAAAGTGCCACGACTCGAGATCTCGGGCCGGTCGTTTTCGTACTCGGAGTCACAGACACAGCCGCGTTCGTGATCCTCTCAGCTCGGAAGCTCGAAATCCTACGAACAACAGGTGTAACGAATGGCTCTTATATGTATTTTCTCCGTTTTTACTCCGTTCCTTCTTTCTATTCGATCAAAGATCCGATTTGCCTGAGAACTTTAACGCCTCGCTCCTTTTCTCCTTGTCCAACGATCGGATAACTCAAGCCGTATTACCAAAGTTTACGAGTGAATCGCGCCCCTCCCAGCGCGAGTGTAGATCCTTAAACCTCGATCCACTACTGCCCTGACAAAAACACAATCCTCATTTCACAAATGGCGATAATTAGTCGCTCCACGCGCCAAAAATCGGCGGAATTAACCCCCCATCGATCGATGTAGTGCCTCGCAGTGGAACTATGCTTGCCTTCGAATTTACGTGCTGAACGTCTACAGCACGACTTAACGCGATGTAGGAATTTTTTTTTTCATAAATCAAATTCGCCGGTTTATTAAAAGCTTCTAATATTTATAATTTTTTTACACTTTTCGTGATATGATCAGGAAACAAGAGACCATCAATGTACTTGTCCCAACTTTTTTTCCCCTAGGAGAATTTTTCAAGTTTTTATTCTAATTTAAAAACTAGTCTTGACAAATCTTTAACATGAAAGAGTAGATTAGATAAACTTGTAAAGACGGTAGTTTGAGCGACGCGGAGGAAGAAGAAAGATTACAAATTCGCAGAGTGTTGCGCGATGCGTTGTGTTCAAATATTCGTCATCAATCTATTTAACGGTAGAAATTATTTCTGACTCGTGTTGAAAGCGCGAACAAACGCGAAAACAAACTTAGATTTGACGTTTATCTTGTCTTGAAAAGATTCGGAACGAGGCCATTTTCAAAAAAGTGTTCGAAGCTCGATGGTCCATCGAGTTGATCGTAAATTATGTAATATTTGTTAAGGAAAATAAGTGAATTAGAATGAGGAAAAAGCAGGAGGTATTGGGAGGGAATTTTTAGTGCGTTTCGCACTAAATAACCGGGCACTAAGCTCCGTATATACGCGTGTGTTTATCGCTGTGAGGAAAATGGGCGTAAAGTCCGGAGGAAGAAGAAGTTTAGAAATAAAAATACGCCCTTCGGAGGTTGAGCTGTAAGTATATACGGTTGAGGGAAACTAGATCGTCGTTGCAATGTACAGGGACAACTTCGTTACGTCATGACGCGACAAATTTATGCCCCGTTAACTTCGTTCGATGCGCGGAACGCGATGCTAAGCTCTGCAAGCTCAGCTTTGCAGAGGGCAAAGTCGGTGCAACCGTATATTCTGTACGAAAAGCCAGTGAGAGAGAGAGAGGGATTCATCGAACGCTGTGAATTCAATCGTGGGATCCCGGTACCAAGCCCGACCGAATTGAGAGGTAATTGAAAGTGTACATAGAAGCGAAATTAGAGACGAAAGTGCCTGTTTTATACTGGAGGGCGAACTGCTGCGTAGCACGCCGCGACTCCGGAAAGCTTCAAACGTCCAATTTAATGCGCACGCAATATTGACCGCATTTCTTAATTATTCACTCGTTAACTTTATTTCAAAGGTGCCACATCCCGTCGACTAAATTTCAGATTGAAACGTTTAATCCTGACGACCAGTGCCGCTCATTAATTACGGGAATTTCACCCTAAACGAGATCACATTTCTTGACATTTTTAAAGTGGGACAAAACTCGATTTAAAGTGGGACAACACCGATAAACGGATGTTCGAAGATCGATCGTGCTTGTCTTGAAAATCCATTTTTTCTACTTGAGTCCATAAAAAATGTGAGAGCTGCAAATACTGAAAGAATGAGAGTGAGAATCCAGGGAGGAGAATAGTTGAGAAAAAAGCGATGATCCGAGGATCGAGAAAAATCTTGCGGACCGATATTAGCAGAAGAGGAAGAGAGAGAGAGGGGGGGGGGAGAGAAAATGGTTGGAAGAGAAAAGCGTTAAAAGTTGAAGACGCGTTAGCTCGAAACAGTTTCGTTGTAATAGACAAAGTTGCTTGGAAGCTTCACCGGCGATATTTTCTTCCCTCTCTCTCTCCCTTTATTTCTTCCACCTTTGCTACAACCTTCCGGTCGGGGCTTCTTCCCGGACGCTTATTATTTTATATTTCGTGCTCGCCGGAGTTTTGGCCAGGAGAAGAGACACCGGGGGTCTAGAGATAAGAGAGAAAATTTCTCTCGCCAGGCTCGCGCGATGTCACCGAGTGAAACAATCGTTTACCGCTGAGAAGCTACAGTCTGCGAGACAATTAGCAAACTTTCATTCCTCTGTCTTTCCGCCAAAGTACCTCCAATTTATAATAAATCATTTAATACCAAGTTTTCCTTTATTTTTCGGATAAACATCGCAGATCCGTGATGAAGGCTTTTTGCTGATGAGTTTTCAAAGAAAAACACCGAAAAAAATCAATCGCCCGGTGAATAATTCGCTTCCACGACGAGCAGGCAACTTAAAAGATTCGAGACCTTGATCGAACAGAAAAAATTGATAGACATTTCCATAACTCTCCGATAAGTCCACCGGTCGTAGAGAAATCAAAATAATTCTATCGTCCAAGCTCGAACAACTAATTCTTCAAAAAGAATATAAATAAAACAACATTAATCCAGAGCATAAAATGCTGAAAACGGAAGCCCACGTCGGAGGGATTCGCCAAACGAAGATAAAGCACACGAGCAAAAACAAATTCAGCAATGATAGGAGGACAGAATTCTGACAATGTAAACAGACAGTACGATGAGACGTAACACAGAATTCGCATCGTGCGAGCACATATATAGATAACATAACGAGAGAGTTGTGTGTTTAATGTATATAGCAATGGACCGTAGAGATTCTGCGTTTGAGAAGCATGTTCTGGATCACTTTACCTTCTCCCCCCCCCCCCCCCCCCCCGCCCCCGACCCCCTTTCCTGGCCGCCCTCTTCACGCTGATGTAATCATAGGTGACACAATTAATCACTGGACCATCCCGCCCAAACCAAACCATTAGCGATTGGGCCTCCCTGCGATTCCCATCTCTGGAATATCTCATGTTTCTCCCAGCTAGTCCAGATCTATCTGTCTTCCTCACTATCCCTTCTGTGTCTCTCCAACCCTCGATCCTGCAGAACCCATTTTTTCTACTCCTCTTTTCCTCTCTCTCTCTCTCTTCTCGCCATCCCTGTGTTCCTCTTCCTTTTGCTCTTCCATCTATTCCCGTGTCCTTTTCTTTCTTTTTTCTCTCTCCTTCCTATTCCTTCTACAATTATTCATTTCGAAACGACATTTTATTCTACTATTCTGGAATATTCTCTCTCGTGTTCCACTCCATCTCGATTCCTCTATTTTTCTATCTGCGAATGAAAATTTGAGCTATTTAACGCTACTTAAAGGTACTTAAAAATTTGTGCAATATATTGTAATGAAATATTTTATGGAAAATTTGAAATTGGTTGCTTACCAAAGAACTTCAATGGCCTAGTCCATTAACAAACGTTCTATTCTATTCTGATTCCTAAAGCACTTCTTGGTACGGAGTTTACTCAGTGAAATTCGGTTGAAAGTTGGAATGAAAAGCTACGTGAATTTTGGGTGATTCTTCAGATTCTCGTATCAGTCGCCGTTGATTGAAATCTTTTGATGACCGTCGAGTTGGCTGAATGAATTTGATTCCACACCTTGCCAACATCGTTTAACAGAGTATTCCAGAAAGCTCGATCCCATTTTCTCTGTCGATATCTTTTCTTTTTTTTCATTCTTCTGGAAAAAACCTCTTATGTGCTAGCCCACAAAGCCCTATATCTCAGTGACGAAGCTCGTTAGACTCCATTCTTCTTCGATTATTCCTTCTTTTTTCTCTCTCTCTTTCTATTTTTTTTATTTCTCGCAGCCACAGAGGGCTTTCTCTCATCGCCCACACTCAATATGATTGATCGATTGTCATTGTTCTCTCGTGCCACGAAGGTCTTTACATTCTTCTCGTAGAATGCCCGGCGTTGGATCGCCTCAGGATACAGCTTTCTTAAGTGGCCGCCGACCAAAAAGGTCCACACTCCGCTAGCTCTGACTCAATGACAAGAAAGAGCAGAGCCTCGGAGAAGGTACGATCCAACCGGGGAAAAAGCAGGCTTCGACGTTGATTCATAACTCAAAAAAGTAACGCTGCATTCGTCGAATAAAAATTCTCCTTGGAATGAATCGCTCTTTCAATCGAGGGCACGAAAATGATCATTTTTTTGTAAACGTCACCGAGTGTCCTGGAAAACGAAAAATTAGTCGTTTTTTCGAGGAATAAAATATCAAATTTTTCACTTTTTTCGATGCTATCATTGGCCACATTTTATCAGGAAAAATGTCTTTTCTAGAAACTGGGAATTTGGAGGATTTTTAAATGAGGAATCTCGAGAGCACCCTAGGATAAAATCAAATGCATTTCCGAGCATCATCCACTTGATCAATATTACAAAAAGTGTCTTTGCATACGTTCATTTTAAGAAACATCATAATTCTATTGAGATGGGATCTCTGCTTCTTTCGTTCAGTGTCCCTTGGGGCGGAGGAAGAGCGAGAGAGAGAGAGAGCTCGAATTTACATTCAGCCAGGAAATGAATTCTTTCTCACCCCGCGATATAATTAACGAGGCAAGTTTTCCGAGGCAATAAAGCAGGAGTGGACTGGAGTAAGAGTGCTCTTGGAATAAGGAGAAAAAGACTGGAGAATGAAAAAAAAAAGTAGAGAAAAAAGGAGTATAAAAGAAAAGCCAGAGTTCCAACAAACCTGCGAGGTAAGAAAGAAAAAGAGAGAATACAGAAAAGAATTTAAAAAAATCAAACGAAAGAAGAGAGTCTAAAAGAGATGAAGGATAATGAACTAAAACGGCGAGCAGAGTCTTGGAAAACTACGAAACTTTTGTCCTTCCATGTTAATTGTAACATAATATATGTAAAGCTTTACAGACTCTAAGTATCCCAAACAAACTAAGTCACGTGAGACACTTTCTCCTCCCAAGGAATGAGCACACGAAGAGAGCAGCGCTCCAGTCTTTCGTGAACTGCACGAATATCGCTCGGCTTCTTCGCCCCTCGAGTGGTCTCGCACCTCCAAATTTTAGCAGCCCCAACAAAAGAGTAAGAGCGTCGAGGAATGGCGAAAAAAATTGCAGTTCAGGCGAGAACATGGATAAAAGCTGCTCCCTCATTCTCGCTTCGTTTCAACTGTGATTAAAGCTCAAGCAACAATGGACTGCGAGTAATAAAATTTTTCGAATTTCGCCAAATTGTCAACCGTCTGACTTTCAACTTGATCGTTACTTCATCCGGAAACAATACCGTAATAAAAAAACGAATAAATTTTCATTCCATTTTGAAGGTGAAGCGGTTCGAAGCTCGTTAAATTTGGAGCGTTGAGTTTTCGAAAAAAAAATCAAATTTTTAAATGCTCATTGCTTGACCGTTCTACGAAGATTTTTCACCGAGATGCGGCCTCTCAAAAACCCTCCAAATTTACCAAACTTCAGGACATCGGTCTGCGTCAAAGAAATTTAAAAAAGTGATAAGATGAGCTCACGCGAGTCCGGACATGGGATCGGCACGGGAGGAGGCACTTTTCTGGGCTCCGAATCTGACGAAACGCCCGAGGAATCGAAGATGATTTTTTTATTCAACACTTTTGCTGGTCACAACAGAATTTCCTTTAAAAATATGATCTTGAATGAACTTCCAACGGTGCCATGTTGTTTTCGGAAAATCCCTCTTCCTATCCTCCGTGGAGAGTCGAGATAAACGTGACGGTGTCTCGGGGAGAAAGCTTGTAGTCACCTTGACCCTGAAAAATCGATATTTTTAATGAGTGGGGACATGACATAATTGACTGGGTACATCGTTGCTTTTGGATCGACAAGTAATAACGATTTGGATGCAATTTTTCTAAAACAGTATTTGAGAGATAAAAAATGTCTTGAGTGCTGTTCAATTTATCGAAAAATTCTATGGCTTTCCATAACTGTGATGAGAAAAAAAAAATTATTGATCAGCCCATCATTTGCCTCCGTTTTTATAATTCACGATTTACGAGCTCGCAGAACAGATCTTGTGAGGGGAGACATAAAATCGAGGGGGAAAAATGCGCGAGAGAGAGAGAGAGAGAGAGAAAGGAAATAAGGGGAAAATAAGTGATTTTATAATTCAGCTGAAAAAAACTCAGACGTGCACAGGCAATTCCATAACAATCGAACTCGATGCTTTTAAATACGCTTGAAACTCGAACTGTATTTGGAAAAGAAAAAAAAATGGAAAATGTAAGTAAAATTGAGTTTTTAGATTCTCCGTATAATGAAGGTTATCGTGACCTTGAGAGAAAGCACTGAAACTCCGTTGATTGTAGTAAAAAATATTTCTTCAAAAAATTTACGACTCTCGGAATCGTATCCGTTACGCGACGAAGCCAATAATTCATTTTTTCAGTTAATTTTTTTCACAATTTGAGTAAAGAAAAATTGCGAGAAGAATCGACTGCACATTTCTCATCATCGATATATATGACTCCTTAACACTGCACTGAAATATCACGGAAATCGAGCCAGAGACAAAAAAAAACACGACTGACACGGAACGTCTTATAGAGACGAAAGTATTTCTCAAAAAGTGAATATTATCATAATAACGGAGAAAGCCATAATCTTTTCGCGAGTCTGGTTTCACTCTTTCTTTCGTTCGTATATGTTTGCTACGAAAGTGCGTTTCCCGGAGTTATAATCTCATTTTTTCCCTCCCATTCTCATCGTTTTGCAACGTTGAGCGCGCACACACAAGTGTACAAGGAGCTCTGAGAGAGCATATCTTAAATAGGGGTTGGCAAGAAGAGCGAGAGCATGTACATTTGCAAATTTAAAATGATAATTTTTCGGCGAGTGGGAGTGGCGAACCGAGGTCATTTGCACCCTCGCGGCCCGTTCCAACCGAATAAGCGCGCTTCTCATTTATTTTCTTTTTTTTTCTCCTTCGTTCTCTAAACTTTCTCCCTCACTCTTTCTCACTCAAAAGCAACAAAAATCTTCGCAAGCATTTTACACGATAAAGGAACTTAGCAAAATGGGGGAGAACAGCTCACATTTGTCATGCGTCAGAATCAGGTGCAACATGGCGAATGACGCTTAAAGTTTTTCCGAGAAAAACATTGGAACGTAAATAATTCCAATAATTAATGCATATAAAAACTCACCACTAATTCCCAATCAGTGTCGTTGACCAAAACGAGAATTCCAGCACGTCTGCAAGAAAAGAATGGACCAATATTTTTACGATTGATCTTGATAACGACCTTCAAGAATCCTCTTCATTTGCGAATGTTTATTGTTCTAAACTCTAAACTTTTCTCGCGCGGCGTCATGCGGGACGCGGGAAATGGGTTCTGTACAGCGCCGCGCTGCGTCGAAAACTGAAAGTTCATCACCACGACATCTCGCGGAAATCATATGATCGTGCGAAGCAATTCACAATTCACAAGTAGCGCCATTTTTTCAGTAACAACCACGTCGTATCCCGCGCGACCATTTATTGGTTATAATTTTAATAATATCAAGAAAAGAATTTGCGAAAACGCGAAGTGTACCGTATAAAAAATAGAATTTCCTTGGAAACTTTTGTATGATCATCGACAAGAACTTGTTCCATAACTTACACAGTATCACCTTGGAGAAATAGTTCTTTGCGCTCGGTCAGCAGGTTATCACGAAGCCAGTACAGAAGGTTTTGCAATGTCCCTGAATTGGTACAATTCAAAAAACAAGTGTGAATTTTTCCTCATTGTCACTTGAAAAGACTACAAATATTCGAGACTCACACTCTTGGTTTAGAGGTAACGAAACTTGGTGTTTTTTTTTCTTCCCGAACAGTAGTTCAGCTCCGCCTCTGTGAATGGTAAAAAAAAAAACAAAGAACGCCGATAAACCTCCGAGTTATTTATCCAATGATCTCAATAAATTGTTTACCCGAATTCGACCGTCACCGGAAGTTTCTCGTCATTGGATGACATTTTTGAAAACTATTTGATGAATTCTTTTGGATTGTTTGTTAAGTTAAACAGGAATGGAAGTCAATAGGAAAAATAAAATAATAAACACAAAAAATAACAAAACTTGATTTCTCAGAATATAAAGAAAAATATCGATCGCTCCGTACAAGTGTCAATATGAGACTGACTCGCCTAGCTAGCCGCGCTTTTGCGCGTTACACCGAACCACGCGGTCTCGTAACTTACAATCAGACTCCGAATGAACGGGCACTGAACCGAGAGAGTTAAATTACGAAAAACTGTCGTTCTCGTTCTTTATTTAACGTAAAACGATTTGGCGGCTCTTCGAGTGATTCAGTTTCGTTTTAATTAACATAAAAATTTTTATAAATCGCGCGTCCTCGTATTCAAGTTCCGACAAGACGTCGATTCCATTCCACCGTTCCTTTAACACGCTTGTCCCTATCACTCTAGAGCAGCTTTTATCACAATAATTTTTAAATAAAAAATTATTTAATTGTCATTTCATTCGATAACGTAATAATCCTCTCCCCTCCCCTGAATCCTCATCGCTTCGGAGTAGTAATCGTCCTCTATTACGTGATTTCGATAATTACGAAGGAAAAAAAAAACAAAAACATCGCGCATTCGATACACTTGGTCTTCGGCATAATTTAGCCGCGAGGTTGACGCGGAAGGACAATTACAATTAAGTGCAAACGACGAAAGAACTCGTGCATTAAGGTACTTTTGTCTTCTATGTTTATTTTTCTGCATTCCTTTCGTAACAACGTCGAGACACTTTCGTGCGGGGTTTTCGGTCGCGAAACGAAAAAGCCGGTTGTGACATCGCGTTTCGGCGGTTCAGCGAACCGGGGGCGCCATTATGGCCGCCAGACAAAGATTTCCGCGTCAAAGTTGCAATTATTGGTGTTCTTGTGAATTTCTGTTTAAACCTCAAAACACGATTTTTCGAATCGAATTTGCTTCTTGTGTGTTATTTTTCATGTTTTATCATAAATTCTTTCATCCAGCAGATTTCCTGGTGAAATGTCGACTGCGGGAGAACGTCCTTTGGACGAAAATCCAAACATAAATACAATCAAAAACGACGAAGGAAGTCCGTCAAAAAATGTCAGTGAAACCGAAACAGAACCGGCGATGCTAGACGAAGAAGAAATGCCTTCGTACATCAGTCTCAATAGTCTCCCAAATCCTGATGAAAGCAGAGCGGAACAAAACGTACCTCAACAATCGCAAGCTCCGACCAATCCTGAAGAAAGAGCTTCGAGCCCTTATCAGAGCGAACAAGGTGCTGAAAGCGTTTGTGTTCTTTCCTCTGGTGAGGAAAGTGACCGAAGACCCTATGCAATGGAGGATTACGATTCAGAAGGTAGGAGCTTTTCATATATTTCATATTCAATTCAGTTTCCAAATCATCAAAACTGTGTAGACTTCTGGAAAAACTATAAATCTTATCCATTTCTCAGAAACACAAGGTTTAGAATATTGTTAGGCTGCCTGAGTATTAAAAACGTGATATCGTTTCCAGAAATGGATATGGAAGACGAGGAAGAGGAGGTAGACGAGGAAGAGGAAGAGGATGATTCGTGTATGAACGACGAAGAGGAGAGCGATGGGGACATAGAACCGGAACAATTTGAGAGATCTTCTGATGATTTTAATTTGCGTTACGATAGTGGTTTGGAAAAGCATCACAAGGAGCGCAGCAGATCATTACAAGATTTAACGAATTCCCGTGGAAATTTGTCGCGTTTCGTAGGAAAGCGACGAAGCATAGACTTGATGGGTTCGTACGAATCACAATTCATTCGGCAGCCTGTGCAGCCTCCCGAAGATCCACTTTCTTTGCGAAAGAAGATGCCACGTTCCATAATGTACGATCACATCCCGAGTAAAGTGAAGCAATATATCCAGGAGATGAAGGAACAACGAAGGCGATCGGCAGAGCGGATAAATCGCGAAAATTCGTCGCAAAAGAATTTCAGCGAAACCATTTCGCGTGTTGATAACGCAGAAGTTCAACGAGCTGCTGGCACAATATTGAATCCAGAAAGTAAAAGAATGAAGAGTTATGCTGAACATGCTATCCACGAGATAAAAACGGAGGAACGCAACTTCGCAGCCGATGCTCGTTACACGGAACATCCCACGATTGAGGAACATGAAGAATTCCGAGAAATTAATAAAATCAACGAAACCAAGATTGATAAGGATATTTACGATATGGAAACGAATCAGATTCCCGAAAATCTCACCATGACGACTGAAAGTTTATCCAAAAAGCTCAGAATCAATGGACTCGTGGAGTACAACGATAAAGTCATCGAGCCTTCAAAATTGAGCGAAGCTAACGGCGAACAGCAAATCGCTACGATTTTGAATCTTCGCACATTGAGTTACGAGGAGTACACAAACGGCAATGAAAATTCGGAAGGTGTCGTCGAAAATCTTTCACGTCCGAAAGTCCCAGAGAAAAACGCCCTCGATTGTACAGAAAAAAGCTACGGGTCCGTTATCGCAGAACCGGAAATACAAAAAACTTCATCGACTTCGAAAAAAGAAGATGAAAAATCGAGTCAAATTCCTACCAAGGAGGCTGCTCAGCCACGCAACAATTGGAACTTGCGTGAATTGACTCTGGACGATTCCTCAAGAAGAAAAGTGGCTCAGGTCGATAGCGAAGTTTATCAGAAGATGTTGGACGAGAACGTGAATTTGAAGCTCGAAATCGAGGAAATGAAACAAACTCTGGAACAGTGTCGTTTGGAATACCAGCCGAAGGAAGAGTATCAAAAAGTTTTAGCAGAAAATGCGAGTCTGCGACACGAGTTACAAGAAATGGAAAACAAATTTGAACAATATCGAGCTGAGCACACCCCCGCCGAGACAAAAGTGGCGTCCGTTCAAACAGAAATCTATGAAGAAAAGATGGACGTATCAGAAAATCTCGTGAAACAAACCGCCTCTACAAATAAAGTGTTAACCAGTACAGCAACTTCGGCGCAAAGTTCGATCGAGCAGTGGTCCGACAGCAATTACAGCGCTGCGATTTCCATCGACCCACCGAACATCGAAGCGGCTCTCGACGCCGACGATTCTCTTGCCACCACCGAGAAAACGAACACAAAACCTCCTCACACTTTGTCACAATCGTTCATCACCAGCTCTCGAATTTTACAAACTCTTGCTAACATTACTCAAGGCCGGACGAAACCAACAGGAGTTTCGCCGAATTTCACGACAGAAAAGACTCAGCTCGAGCCAAAAGGTCAGTTTTCAAACGTCATTCGCCAAAAGATCAATTCCATTATGACGAACAACGAAGAGAATCATACTTCACGCGCTAAAAAACGTAAAGCTTCCGATATGCTCGAAGGCCCCTTTTCGGAAACATTCAAAATTCCCCATATCACTGGCGATACGAGGAGAAAAATCAACTCGGATTCTGCCACAGATCCAACTCACATCACTACCGAACAACGAGCCGAAAAGAACCTTCAACAACCCAACAAACATCCGGACGAGAACAATCCACGCAGAAGCGACGACCCCGACGTCAACGAAGAATCTCCTGACACATTGCAAAACGTCAAATACTACGTATATCACGATGAACCCGATGTCAAGGAACGAAGCTTCTTGATCCAAGCTAAAGATTCATCCGTAAACACCGAAACTATCGATAAAGGTGGTAACGTACGCGAATGCGGACCATTCTTACTTGGCAACGTGGAAATTCGAATGAGCGAGACTAATGACACTATCAACATTTGGGGCAAAGAGGTAAAATTATATTCTATGTATTTGTTCTAGCATTGAATTTGAGCAGCATTTCAATGACTATCTTCTTGAATTTCGTCCGATCCCCGTTCGCATCAATCGTTATCGCTGAATTTTCAAATACACAATTTTCAGTTGAATCACCAATCGGAGGAAGCGGAGGCTCAGAACAGTTCAGTGTTTTCTTCGAACCGATCATACACTTATCAGAGTACGCCATACATGAAATGTTTCAACCAGAATACATTGACGTGCCCATCGATGAAAAAACCTCGAATTTCTCCGAAATTCAGTAGATCAGGAATAGGAAAATATTTCCGTTCAGCAGCGACGAACTTGACGAGAACGATGAGCAATCCTGGGTATCCCGGTCACTTTGCGCGCTGCGCAAATTCTTCGCTCGCCGATCTTTCTAGAACGAGTTCTTGCGAGCACTGCGAAGCTCATCAAAAACAAACGAAAATCTCGAGCTACGAACACCTCGCTAATTTTACAGCAAAACATTCCTGTTGCTGTCTCCAAAATCCTGAAACTAACGAGAGAGTTTGCGACGACGGTTCCGACAACGAAGTCTTTGACGATTCAACCGTGTACGAAACAATGTCGAATATTCTCGCTAATCACGAAAAATACACCAGTTCCTTCAACAACTTGATGGCCAAACATTTCGCTACGAATGTCACCGGCGAAGAAAAGCACAGAAATCACACTAGCCCGGGCCCTCGAGTCCACGAACAAGATTCACATCGAACGAACAAACGCTGCTCATCCTGCACCGATGACTTGCCTTCCTGCAGCAGAAGACTCGCACCCCCAAATCGACAGTGTCGCGATGATCATCCCTGTCGTTCACACTCGCATCCCTCTTGCGATGACGACGATCGTCCTCTACTCTTTAATCAGAGTCCCAGTGAAACGCCGGAGGTGAAAAACTCGTTTTCCACATAAAAACCAATTTCTTTTTACAGTTCAAATATTGGATGCAGCGTAAATTTTGTACTTTTCACTTGCAGATAAAAAGACGAAGGCTCAGTGGGAAAAAAGTGCGAGGAATTCTCACGGACTTGTTACGTGGTTGTAGCGGTTGTCGAGATCCGAATAGCACGAGCAACCTTCCAAATGCCAGCGTACAAAATGCTATTCCGAAAGTTTATGTGACGCCGTGCGAGCCAGTGGTTCCATCGTGTTCCAAACACAAGAATGCGTCATCAACGCACCAGAATCATAATCCTTCCAACGAAACCGTAAAAGAAAGGTGAATTTAAGAATTTTCACAAATTTTTCTTCCAAAAGAAATTCCGCTTTGAAGTTGACATGAACTGAAAACTTTCATATTTAATTTTTTCGTTGTCGCGTTGACTTTTTGAGAATATGCGAACGATTTTTCTTCTCTTTTCAAATCAACCGTGTTATTTTCCCCAGATGTTGCAGTTCTTGCAGTCGACCTTCCGAGGTCCGAACTCAAATCGAGAATGAACTGGAGATATTTCACGTTGCTATGGAGCAACTGCTGACGCATTCACACGCGCTGCTCGAGAAGTTCAATCAGCTGAAAGCTTCGACCGATTGAACGAGTTGAACATGAAGAATTGAACTCTCTTCACGATCGGAGCACAGAGAACGAAAAAACGTAATTGCGATCACGTTCAAAAGTGCTCAAGCCCGAAATGGAAGCCGCTGAACTTCTCAAAGTTACGAATATCACAATATTAATAATTTTTTTCATACTATTCCATTCCTGCTTTATCTGTAAATAATCTCACGCGTTCGTCATCATTGTCGAAACTCATCGCGCCTCGAATACTTTATTTAGAGTTTTACCATTTTCCACCATCGTTCAAAACGTTAAAATTCAAATGACGTGGAAAACAAAAATTCATTGACGATTTATTGAATATATGTGGATAATACAACGGCCGATGATAAAAAAGATGAAAAGATTACTACAAAGTAAACGTCTTGTTATATAAGCGAATCGTCTAGTTTTTTGCTTCAATCCCCTTACGCTTTTAGGCCTCTCTCTTCAATAATTGCAATCGCAGGAATCGTAACCTTGCCCCGTTGTATCACCTTGCATATAACCCATCGAAGGTTCGCCCTGACCACTGGGATTGAATATGTTGCTGTACGACGTCTTCAAATAATTTACGTGACCCTGCAGCGAACGGATTCGGCCCTGTGCTTGCTCGAAAGCTTCCATCAAATTGTTTATTTGACCTTGCATTTTTTGACGAATCTGCGAGAAGCAAAAAATTACGAAATGGAAGTGAACATTTTTCTTGTAAAAGGCTGAATGGAATTGGTTTGCTCGATGAAAAAATATCTTACTTCGTCCCTGTCTTTTTGAGCAGCACGAGCAGTGGCTCTGCACTGGGCCAACTGTTTTTCCATTTCAGAAATTTGTCCTTGCATCGTTCTTCTCACGGTTTCGCATCGTTCTTTCGTTCGGGCAACTTGCCTGGCCGAGTCTTCTCTGACTTCTTCGAGCAGCGCTGTCAATTGTACGATTTCGTGAGTTTTCTCCTCGACTCTCTGTTCCCACATGAATTCCTGTTCTTCGAATCTGACGATCGAACTCTTCATGCGTTCGTTCTCGCTCTTTAATTCACTGACTTTCTTCTCCAGCTCGTCGCAACGGCCAGAACCCAAACCCTTCTCATCGTGAAGCGTTGAATTTTCACTCTTCATCATCGTAAACTGTGTCGACAACGCGTTCAACTTTTCCTTGCACGTCAACAATTCTCGCGATAGATCTTCGCAGTTCCTTTCCGCTATTAAACGCATTTGTTGAACTTCCTGTAACTTCGCTTGTGTCTGCTTCAATATGTCTGGCAGTGGAGCAAGCTCGGCAAGCTTTTCTTTAAATTGGTTCTTCAAAATGAAAAAAAAAAAAAACAAAAAAAAACAAAATAAAACATTTTCATTGTCAGTCATACCAAAAATTTCATGAATCCCTTCGAATTATTTTGTTAAAAAAATTTTTTGACAACTTCGAAAAAAAATTATTCAAACTTCTCATCAATGAGAGTTTCAAAAAAAAATCCTTTACCTTGACTCTGCCTATTTCCAAATTAACATTTTCGTTCATCCTAGCATTGTCCATTTCCATAAGCTCCAACTGTCTTCGTTGTTCCTCAACCAATTCCTGTGCTTGGAGATACTTGTTACGATAATCTTCCAGCTGATTGGCCTGATCCTGTATCAATGATCTGAGTTCCTCCAGCTCGTCCTGAGCCTCACGATAACGCTGTTTAGCCACTAAAAGTGCTTGCTCTTGTTCCACCGCTTGTTCTCTACTGCCTGAACATCATTTGAATTGATTGGTTTATCAAAATTTTCTTCAACTTCTGACAATGAGTAAAATTTTTAGTACCGACCATGAAATCGTGATTTGTCAGTCTGAGCGATCTTCATTCGTTCTTGAATTTCGGAAAGACGACTTTCGGCTCTACCACGTTCTTCCTTAGCCTCGCGTGCATCCTGCTTCATTTTGTCCATTTCCGTTCTCATGCAAGAAACTTCGGTTAGTTTGTTTTTGTAGTCTTCCTGAAGTCTGGCATATTGTTCCCGTAGGTCTCGTAATTGTTGCTGCGGACACGTGCTCGCTCCCTTTCGTTCATAAATGTAAAAAAAAGTGTAACGAGACGACGTATGATTGGAAATGATTTTGAACGAAGTGTCTGATTCTCTCAAAAATCAAATCAGGAAAAGAGTCAGACACCTTGTTCGAAAGATTTGGAGGCAGAAAAAATACCATGGGGGCAATTGTGCAGACACCGGAGCACGAAGTAGGATCTTGATGCTGTGTCATCTGCGTGCGATTCGAAAATCAATGAAGAAGTCGATTTTCCCGTCTACCTCGATTCTTGTAAGACATTTATTTTCGCTCATTTTTATAGAAACTCACATGTGATTGATTAGTAAAAAGTGGCCATTTTTATTTTCAGAAAATCTTTCAAAAATCCCCCCTGGAATACCTTCGGCTGCTGCACGGACCCAGGATAACTCATCGCGTCGTCCGGAAGCCCTTGCTGATTCGATGGCAAGGACGAACCTGCCAGACAAGGAACCATCATGGGCTGATGAGCTGGTCCCGAAACTGGGAAACTCCCTGGAGGACAACACGAGCATGGAGCGCAAGGGCCAGTGCATTTGAGCAATTTTCTCTGCTGCTCCAACTGCTGTCTCTCACGATGTACGTTCGCCAGTTCCATTTGCATGTTTCGTATCTCGGACTCCATGCTTCCCAATTGTTGGGCCTGAGTCGCAAAATCTCATTATTTTACGAATTACTTTACAGCCTCGAGATCGATTCGTGATGAAAATGACTTACAAGTTGTTTGGTACTGTTGCCACAGTCCGCAGACCGATTTTGAGTCTCTGCTGGACAGGAACGTCCGCCAGTACCGGGCACTTTGCCACCTGCTGGAGCTCGACAACACATCACAGAATTTTGCTCAGCCCCTGGACCCGGATAATAATAACCGTCCTTCGAACCTCCTCCCGAGAGCCTCGGCGAAGCTGGACACGATCTTTGGTATGCGTTGAAACTTTCCGGATTCACTGGGAATACGAAAAATCCATGGGATTCCAAGGTGTCAATTTTTCCCCACCAAACATCATCAAAATATTGCTTCAAACAGTAAATATCATTTAAAAAAAAAATGAATACCGACACAAATTTTCGGTGTCGAGAAAATCCAAGACTGATCAAATTCATACTTTTAATGAAAAAACTTTTTTTTTTAACACCTTCAAAAGTTTAGCGTTACCTACGAATTTAATTCTTAAAAATTTCGAGTCGTCATCGACCCAATCCACGCTGAAAGAATAAATTTTAAGAGTCTAAAGTTCAATGATTTTCTTTTCTCATTACCGCATACAGTGCTCGTCTGTCGAGTCCCCAACTCGGATTGACCTTCGAGGCACCGTCTACAGCAGCAGGATTCGTCGTCCCTGCGAGGTGAGCTTCTGTACGAATAGGAGCTTTGCTGGCGATTGGTCGATCGTGGAGAATTATTGGCAGGAGTTACGGAGCAGCAACCACTGGGAGCGCCGCCGGATCGTTGAGAGTTGCTCAAGCTGGCGAGCTGTCGATTGAGTTCCGTATTCTCCTTCACAACTATTCGCATCTCAGACTGAAGACTGCATACTTTTCGCACCAGACTGTCAAGCGTGTTGTCCTTCTCGAGAAGAGCTTCCTCGAGTTTGTACCTTGACAATGATGGCTTTTAACTATTTTATTCCACTGAGAACTTTGACATTTGGACGCAAACATATGTCGCTCTACTTTAAATCGATTGAAATACAAAAGAAAATGGTAAAATAACGAAGTTCTTTGTCGGAATGGAAAATGACGGAGCGAAAAATTCGCGAAACGAATGAAACATCGTTGTAAATGAGCGAGGTGACAAACGATTCTCAAACTTTTTTGCATCTTGCTTTAGACTGCCCGCGGCTAACTTCTTGCCATTGTACTTTTCATTTTTTCATTTTGATTATTTCAATGTAAAGTGTGTTTTTTGTTTAAGGGATTATTGAAGTTTTTACCTGCCACCCTCGAGTTTGGCATTTTCTTGAACTAGTTTTTCCTGCATGTTCAACGATTCGCTGAGTTTCCCCGTTAAATTCTGCAGACAACTCGCTCCCTTTGGACGACTGTCCGGGATGACAATTTTTGGAATTTTGTCCTCGGTGAAACCGCAAATAATCGCTCTCGGGAGCCTGCAATGTTGATTTTTCCTTTATTTTTTGTTCAGTCGCAATAATAGATGGAAACACAATGGAAGAATAGTTTTCTAACTCGTCCTCCGGGTACTCTGGTTCTGGCAAAGCGAAATACTTCTCAGAATCCAAGACTTTCTTCGATTTTTCTTCCGGTTTCTTCTCAATCTCGGCCTCACCTTCCTCCGGTATCGATGATTTCGTATGGGAATTTTGCAACATGTCGAACATTTTTGCAAAAGTGCGATTCGACGGGTCTGATAATCCAACTACTCGTTGAATATTTTTCGTTATCTCATCGAATTCTTGCATTTTTTTTAAAAGCGAAGCTTGCTTCTCCTGAATCATTTTTGTGTCCTCATCGGTCAAATTTTCTTTCTAAAAAAACGAGAAAAACGAATTTGCTGATTTAAACTTTCGAGCATCATAATGCTTCACCCACGCTAAAATATTTACTGACGTGTTTCAATTCGCTGATCTGATCCTTCGTCGCTTTTATTTCCTGAGCCACGATTTTGCATCTTTTTTCGGCCTCAGCCATTTCTTTGATCACTTCGCTATCCGTCAATGGAGTTGAACTCATCACCGAATCTCGCTGACCGTCCAATTTTCCTGAAATTCGAGCCCACGGTATTAATGTGTAAAAAAAAGTGCTGTAATAATAAATAATAATTAATTATTTTGTTCTAGTTTATGCAGATTCGACGATTGTATTTCTGACCTTCTCCAACTTGCGAAGAATTACGTGGAGATTTCAACGAATCGCTTTTATTTCTCAGTTTGTCGACGACTGCGTTTTTGATTTTACCAAAAGTGGAGCGTTTTGTTTCATTCTGGAGCGGAGCTGCTTCAGCCGAAAGTTTATCCTCCTTCTGTTGAGCCGGTGCTTCGGAGCTACGAAGTTCCGGTGCCTCCGAAACCGAAGATTTCTTGCGATCTTCCTCAGCCATTTCGTCGTTAGAGGCCGACTCGGAGGCAGAACTTTCGTCGACGTTCGAAACCTCGTCCGAGTTTTCGTCGATTATATCGCGCTCGAGCTCCTCGAGCGCACTAATTCTAGGTTTTCGAACGGGCTCGCTCGATCGCCAAGTTTCTACTAGAATATTCGGCTCCTGCTCGACGACTGCCGCTTTTTCGTATAAACTTACGATGAACGGCTTCGGATTTTTTACACTGAAAGGAAAATCCAAAAAATGTTCTTTCTGAAATCTTAGAAATGATTTCAAATCAATTATTGAAAATACAAAAATAAAATAGTCAAAATCACAAATGGTATGAAAAACAAAAACTGAAATTTAAGTAAACGGTTAAAAACAAAATTTCTGTAAAAGTTGTTCTCCACAATTTATCGCGAGAAAGGAAAAAAATTTCTTCGTACTCTACGTCCGATTCAGAATTGGAGTTTTCGTCAGTCGTCAAGCGGTGAGAAAGTTGCGATGCGTCGGGTATTTGCAACGGTCTTTTAACGTCGAACAGAGACTCGAGGGAACCAAAAGCATCTTTTTTTTTAAGACCAGTAAATTTGAGACTGCGATTATCTTCCTTGGGCCTCCTGGATTGTTTGACACGGCAGGAACGTCGTCTCTTGAAGTCTTGAGAACTTTTGCTTCTCAGAGGATTCGTATCTGAGGCAGCGGAGTGTATTCCAGCTCGCAGTGAATTTATTGATGAACAATTTTGATTTCGTGTGTACAGCCTCCGCTTCTGGAGGAGACAAATTCAACGATTCACTCGAAATTGAAGGAAAACTTTTTTTCAATTAGGCGAAAAATTCAGAGATTTATTCACCCACGAAGTGAATTTTTTGACAAATAATGCGAATGTTTTTGTAAGAATTTTTAATTGACAGTTCAAACATTAGTTGACGATATTCGAAATTGGTCCTTTTTATCAAAAACATTGATTGATGATTGCTTGTGTCGCAACACCAAGTCATAGTTTACCTTCATTATTTTACCTTCGAAACAGCAACGTCCTCAGGCTTAATGAGATGGCCGATACAAAGGCGTTCTTGTTCGTTATTTTTGCTGAATCTCTTTTAGCCAAAGGACGCGACAGTTTCAAATTGCGTCGGGCAATTTGATAGCTGCCAACGTGGAAAGTTTTTTTTAAATGACGTTTCCTTACGAAGAGGTTCGAAATTAATTCAACGAGATTCTTTTATTTTTCGTTTAGCGAAAAGTTCGAAAATCATGCGGAATTATAATTTGGTACTGTTCGAACTAATTTATTTCACTAAAATCCAAGTTTTTCCATGAAACTGTTGGAATATTTTTTGAATGCTTTTGAAATGATAAAACTTGAAAATATTTTCCTCGTGGAATAATAGAATTTCATGCATCGAATGACGTGAATGAATTTCCTTTGGATATTTCGAATCGCGAAATAATTCAAAAACGAGTTTTAAAACTTTCGCGCCGGTCCATTTAAAAATGGCGGCTCGTGTCAGCGCCACAAGTAGAAAATTAAGGAACATGATAGACCCCGAGGAAGTCTATCGCCACCCGAGTGCCCGAGACCGAGAGATACTCGATGAACCTCGGGTAAGTTGGAAACGAGTACAAGAATAAATGTCCGTATAAATGAATTGACGTCGAAGAATATCAAGTGATAAGAGTGGAGGGGAGCTCGTACGGGGTGAGATAAGAGATCATCTCCTCGTCGGAGGTTCTCTCGCACCGGGTTATCCTCTTCGTCGTGTGTGACGACCGCACAAATACATCCTCGAACGTATTTAAACCTACACACACGCAGAAACATACAGAGGAATTCTCGTGAAACTTCGTCGCACACGTTCGACCGACAATTTCTTATTTTTTTTTTTATTTCGTTGCCCCCCCCCCCCCCTACCTTAATGCGGTACACGAATTTCTAACTGACAGCCGAACCGTTACATTTTCGACTGTCGATTGAATTGCTCCTCGTCGCGACCCTCTAAAACCACTTTTTTCCTCCAATTCTTCTACCAACTCTCTCACAATACAGTTCGTTTTTACAAATTCTGTAGTCAATTCGATTGGAAAAATTTATCGTTTTTCCGTACTCTATTCGAATTTTTTTCATACCTCAACCACATTAAATTCCCTCTTAAATTTCTTGTCGTTTTTTTATAATCAGTGTCGCCGAGTCCCTTGTCCTCAAAAATCTGGTTCGATCTTGAATGAAGATCATTCGATGGCTGCTGAACAAGCGGAAGTCTCTTCCGATAAAATCCCAACTGCGGTGGTGTGAGGAGAGGAGATAGAACAACTAATAACAAAGCGTCAAGACGCTTTCATCGAGTCGGCATGAGTAACAGCAGTGCAGGAGTTGCCGATCTCTTTCACCTCCTCGAGTCTAACAAACTCTCTGACGTTGAGGAGATCAAGAAAGTCTTTCATGAACACTTCTTATCCAGTGAGTTTTAATGATTTTTTATTAAGAAACATGACACTCGTTTCACTAGCTTCTAATCAAATTGTTAACTCTAAACGCATTATTTCAAATTTTCAACTGATTCGCTATTTTAAATCTAGTGAAAAACAATTGCAAAAGCTCTTGAAATACTCTTTGATTTGCATTTTTCTGACACCAAAATATATACAATTGTCATAGTCCATGAAGATCCCAGAAAATTTTTTTTTCAAGTTAACTCATGAGTTTGGAGTAAGAAATTTTAAACAATGTGATTGCTTACAGCTAAAGACAACTGGCTGGTCAATGGATTATTCGATTATTATCTCTCAACGAATTCCTTAAGGGCTATAGAAGTGTTATCTGGAGTGAGAGAACCACACGATAAACATCTCCTCGACCGTTTAGCCGAGACTCTTTCCAAGTCGGGTGGTCATGGATCGAGAGTACAGGCACTCACGTTGCTCGGTCATGTGGCGCGACGACAACCAACTTGGCTTCACAAGCTCGCGAATCACGGGCTTTTTAAAGAATTGCTCAAATTACTCAAGGTAAACGATCTCAACGATGTAGGAGCGGAAAGAAAATTAACCAGAAAAGTGGTGACGGTATGAATGAGAGAATATACGTTTTTGTTCCAAAGGGCGAGGGCGACACGTTGTCACTTATGAGCGCACTTCTTTTACTCGTAACGCTTTTGCCGATGCTACCGGCAGCGTTGGGTCCTCACATTCACGAAATTTTCGAGGTTTTTGGTCGACTAGCATCTTATCATCATTATCAATCGTCCAGCCTCGCCACATCGTCAAACTCCAACAATATGGACCAACTCTACCTCTTACACTTGCAGGTACAAACAAAATCAATTAATTTCGATTAAAAATAATTGTCAAGTCAATAATTTTCATGCGATTACAATAACCGTACAGCGGAATTGAAGCATTTATTATCGAATTTGATGAAGAGAATATTTGTGACGAGGAGATTCATTTATTGATGACAAATGACGAAATAATGTTTCGTAACTTATTTTCTAAGCTTTGCATTGCTCAAGGGCTTCGAGCTTACTGCAAACAATTCCTTACTTAAAAAAAAATCTCTCGGCACCCGTCATCGATTTAATTCTCCAAAATGAATCGATTTTCTATTCGTTTGATCAGAATTTAATTTCTAACGATGAATATTCTTTATGAATAATAATTTTATATATTAATTTTGACAGGTCGGCTTGTACAGCCTTTTTCACAGATTGTACGCTCTTTATCCTTGCAATTTTATCGCATACCTGAGACTCCAGTACACTCAACGTGATCAGTTAGCAACTTTCACACATACGATAAGGCCGATGCTCGAGTCAGTGCGAATGCATCCGCTGCTAGTCACCGCTTCCAAAGATCAAGAGACTAACGCAGCAAGATGGAAGAAAATGGAACATCACGACGTCGTTGCAGAGTGCGGACGTTTCGCTGTCGATCGGACCCGCGAGGAAGTTCTAGGACCGAGTAATCCTCGAGCGACACCCATTTTGGATAATCCTTGCACTTATACACCTGTCACTGGCTCTGTTGGCTTGTCGGTCACCGGAATGAGCAACGGAGAGGAAGACACTTTCTGGTCGCCCAGCATGTCCGTTCCACCTCACAGTCCACCACCTTTACAAGCACCCACTCACGAACAACGCTCCGCACCATCCACTCCCAATAATAATCGAAGCAACTCTTCTCCACCCGAAGCAGCCGTCGAAGCAACGCCTGAAACTACTCCGGTTAAGGTAAATCACCGTTGTTTTTTATTTTCTGCTTCGTCATAAAAGGCACGACTTTTTTAAATTTATGTTCCGATGTTTTGAACAGCCAATTTTCCAATCGTTTCGAACTTCGATATTGTTTCAAACTTGATTGATTTATTATAAACAGGATATGCGACAGGGCTTAACGAGGCAACCTCCGGTAGGCTCGTCAGCAGTGCGAGCTCTGAGTGCTCTGGGGAACGGTGCTCTTTCAGGGACTTCTCGGCCATCGACACCTACGCCGTTCAATTCGTCAGGCTCGGCATTCACGACGCCAGGAATTGGTGGCGGCGACAGTAACATACTTTCTCAAAAAATTGGCAAGCTCGTTGCCGACAGACAAAACATCCTTCAACAGTCACAAAGGCCTTCTTTTAATAACGTCGAGGGTGTAGCAAAAATATTGGAAACGAGTCTGAATCAAAATGGAAAAAATGATTCTTGGAACGAGGATCAAGAAGTACGAAACTTCGCCCATCCCCCTCGCCATTTGGCAATCCTTTTTTTCAATTTGATTTTCGTATCTTCACTGATTATATCTTGTTTTCGTTCAGGTTCTGGAAATTGTTAGTTCGCATGGTAATTTGGAGAGTTACGTTGAGAAACAAATGGAAAGTTACAACGAGGAGAATGCGAGGGGTGCTCGAGCAGTTCTCTCGCGTAAAGTTCAGCGGCTTCGTTTTCATTCCCAATGTCAACCATCGAGGTCATGCGCAACTATTTTGCCTCTGTACAAGGTATTTTATCGGTTTTCTTGCAAACTTTAAATATTAATGAATCTTCGAGCAAAACTATTTGAAAATTGAAAGCATTAGAAATTGAACAAGTCGGTTGTTATCGCCTGACTCTTCGTCTCTTAACACGAAACCGAATTGTGCTTCGAAAGTCGATCCAAAATTAATCAAATCCGAACCAATGGGAAAGAACTTTTTCCCAAAATTGTTTCTTTAATATTCATTTTCACTGGATTTTCTTTCCGAATTTGTGCACAGATCCGTAGAGCCAAGTCGTGTCCCGGTATAAAAATTCAAAAAGCGATGGAAAACGTGATTGACAAGACAGGATCAAAACGTACGGAGGAAACCGGCACGCAAACGTGTCCTGTTATACCTTACGAGCATTTACTCGTTGGTATATTATCGCAACGAAACAACGAACAACATCACCCTCTCAGACAGAATTCCGATTCAAGGCTGTCGCCAAGTTCGATGCTCGATCGTTACGTCGAGGCATGTGCGCGTTTCGGTAGCTCTTCGAATGGCGGTAAGCAGACTGGAGTTTGCCTTTGAAAAATCATTTGTTCGAAGTAAAACAAAATGTTGGATCTGAGTTTGAAAAATGTTTTGCAGAAAAGTCACGACCAAAGCCGCGAAAAAAAGGTCTGGACGATGACACGAATGAGGAAGCAACGGACGATCTTGCGATCGACGCTGATTCCGCGAACCAACAATTGCAGCTTCTGCATATGCAATTGCAATTTGAACGTCAACGTAGGGAAGTCCACGCCGAACGCAATCGGAGACTGTTGGGAAAATTAAGGGACTCGAGAGCTCTCGAAGAACACAATTCAGCTCTGGTAACCAATCATTTACTCCAGTAATAAAAAAAAGACAACAATATACTCGATTTTTGGGAAAAAATTAATAAGCAATCGAATTTCATCTTGATATAGACCGATCGACTGCGAATCGCGGAAAAAGAGTTAGAGAGCTTGCGAAACGAATTGGACCGCAGCAAGAAGGAAGCTCGACTTGCCGAAGAAACGTACACTGAAGCTTTACGCCATTGGCAATCAAAGGTAACTTTTTTCTTAAATAAAATCTTTAGTGATAAGCATTCGCCAATTTTCCGAAAAAACACAGAAATTTAATGAAAAATATGAATTTTTGGCAACAGTGCGTGGAAGAACAGCAACACAATCGAACCCACCGAGGTCGTATGGAAAGTTTAGAGTTGGAATTAAAAAACGAGAAGAAAAAGGTCACGGAATATGAGCAAAGAACTCGTGCAGCGGAAGCGGCTTTTTTCGACGCCGCTCATCAACTCAAGGGTGCTCTCCGAGCTGCGAGTCGTGCCGAGGAATTGAAACGTGTTCTCGATAACGTGCAAAAGAGATTTCTCCTTCTGGGCGAGGTGGGACTAAACATGACACGATGTGTTTAATTAGAATTTTAAAAAACCTCAAATTTGACACTAATTATCTTTATCGCATCACAGGCGCAAACGAGACTTCAAGAAAAAATGATCGGGCCTATTCCGATGGCCAAGCAGGAAGCTACACTCATACAACGAGCCTACAGTGAAGAATTGTCCAGTTAGTATCAATTTTTTTTAGCTTTTTCTCCCTGTTTCCGACAGTATTTTAATCTCTATTATCGAATGCTGAAGTTCGTTATTGACCTATGAGAATATATCGAGAGAACCGAGAATTTTCGGCACAATTTGCATGTGCATTTGATTGTTTTCGAGGCTAGAAAGACTAAAGAGTTTTCATTTTGCCAGACATGCGACGTCAGTTGGACTCGCGGGCTTCTCTGATCGAGGCTTTGAGGGCTCGTTTAGTAGAGTTGGAAAGTCGTGAAGCACGAAAGGAGGCTCAACTGCTGGACCAACAACGGATATTGCAAGAGGCGAAAGAGCGCCATGAATCAGAGTTGAGTGCAGTGGAATCAAAGTACAGGGCGCAAGTTGAAATAAATTTATTGCTCGAGGGACGAATATTGGAGTTGCACGGATATCTCGAGGTAGCAACGTCATCGGCATCACCGAAAGAGCGTTCGCCACCGCTATCCGGAAGTCTGGCATCGTCGAGCGAGGGAAGTCTCGCGTTTCATTCCGGGGCTGGTATAATGAGCGATTGCTGCGATTCGGCTGGTGAAATTCCCAATTTACAGGCGATCGTCGAGCCCGCACCGTCCTCATCGAGTCAAGCGACGACTCCGTCGCGCTCGAGACGTGAATAATCCAAAATAAATAATAAAAAGAAAGAAATTTAAAATAAGAAAAAAAACAAAAGAATTTAATTGTACATTGATCAGGCCTTTCGTGCCGCGTCCCCAATCTTCGCTGACGAGTCTATCAAAAGTGAAGCTCTCTCGTCACGATCGAGATCAGCGCCAACGGGAGAAAAGTTATTATTTAGTAGCTTCTAATCGAACTAGAGAATAATCATGAATTCGTGAATTAAAGAAACCAACTCACAAGATAATACATAACAAATTTAACGCCATTGAAAAAGATCCAGCGAAAATACGACGACAAAATATAACTCGAGGATTTTTTTGTTCTTCTTGAAACGCCGCTTCGATCTCTCAACAAGGCTATTTCTTCTTCGTCACTCGCCGTATACAGTTAACGACATCCACGGCTTACGAAGCTTCCTCACGACGAAATTCTATCTGATGAATAAAAACAGCAAAAAAAAAACATTCAATATTTTGTCAGAAATTGTACATAACCGGCTTTCAGTTTCTGTCGCCGGTCAAACTCTCAACCCATTTCATCACTCCTCACTTTCTACGTTTTTAAGTTTGCATCGTTGGAAACCAACGAATTTTATTATTTTTATCGGAAAAAAGAACGTTTAACTTCCTTACGATCCAACGATGAAACTTTGCACAGCATTCTCAATTCCACTTTCGACTCGAGGCTATCTCGAAGTGTACAAAATCGAATTTATTTGTTGCGTATAACAACAATTAAGGTTACAATTAACGTGTACAGTTTCATTACAATTTATAATCGCCGTTTAATACTGAGCATCTAAGTTTACTATTCGACGTATCACACACACTCAGGAAATTTTTATGTTTCGCACACAGTGGATAAAAAAAAGGAAGGAAAATGAGAAATAGGAATGCCTTTAGTCATGAGTCGTGCGTTCGATCGATTCCACGAGCATTTCGTTTCGTTAATTGATTCTATGTGTAGGGGGGAATCGAGTCGACTCGATTGAAAGGATTGGGCTGCAATAGATGCATCAACCTTTTCAAAATTAAAAACCTAATTCGATGTTTCATTCGCTTTGATTGTAAAGAATACACCAAAATTCACTGAGAAATTGGAACCCTCCACGAATTTTTGACTAACTTGTCCCAATTTTAAAATTAATTAGAAATTCTCTCAGAAATATAAAATCAGTTATTTTTCTTACAATTTGTTTAAAAATCTAGCATATCACCGCAATTCACCGGAAAAACGATCATTAAATTATAAAACCCGAAAGTTTAAGTACGAAAAAAACAATCCCAGCGAAAAAAAAGAACAAAATATTCCATTTCGAACGGGAGATTCCAACATCCATCGCCATGATCGGAGTCACAATTGTGTGATTGATTAAAACAACAACAAAAAAAAGAGAGAGCGAGAATATATAAACATCGAAGAATTAAGTGTCGCGTTGACCTCCAGGTTCAATCTATTTCAATAAGTTTGAAGCTCCTGGCTCATCGTCATGAGAATCGCATCGCTCGGTGTTGCGTAACTCGCTAAATCTGAAAAATCAATGAAAGTGACGAGGGACGAGGTGAGTAACTTTTATGTTTCCTATGGAAAGTTTAAAATTCATCTATATTTTTTTCCTTTAATACTGATTTATATTTCTGCTATATAATTCATCTTTTGGTCATTTGGCATGCTTAAGAGGAGGATCCTTACGATTGTGACCTTGATGAATCGGATATGCTTTTGCTTTCCGAAGCAATAATTGTAAAATCCAATAAATGCTCAACCATACGAGAGCACCAGCAGAGAAAATCCGAAATGTTATTACTCCGCCGTAACTATCCATCAATTTACCGCACAATAAACTTCCACAAGCGACACCTGCAAGGAAAAACATCGAAAAAGTTTCATGAAAAATTCCTTCTTGCAAATATCTCGATATTAATTAGAAAAACAAAAGTACTAACCAATGCCTTCAAAAATACCGCCAACGAAGCCCTGGATCGTCGCTCTTGTGCCGGAAGGCGCGACTTTATCGCCGTACGAGACCATGGTAGGCCAACAAAGTCCAAGCGTAGGGCCATGGAGTAGCTCTACAATGAGAATGACCCACGCCCTTGTCACGAGACTATAAGCCATGAATCTCACCGCATAGATCAGCAAAACGAGACTCATCACGTTTATGTGTCCAAGTTTTTTCAAAACCCTTCCGGAGATAAAGTTGAAGGGTAATTCTCCCAGAAAACATTGCACACCGGTCATTAGTCCTTGGAGGGTTTTGAGCCAAGTAGCTTCCCCTCCTGTTGCCAAATCTTCCGTGTACCAGAATAAGAAATTCCATACTACACCGGTGCACATTCCAGCACCGATGCACCAAAAAACAAAGACCAAAACTCTGCCTTCTCTCGCCACTGAACCCAATTCCCAAAATACCGATAATTCGTTTTGCCAACACTCGTTCGTTCCAACCTGAAATGACGTAGAAATAATATCAAGAAAACGGGGAGTCGATAAGGGGCTTGAATTTTCGTTTTGAAATGTTCGGGAACCAACGATTAATTCCTTTAAAATTCGACCAATATATTATTTTTCTCATGAAACATTGCTATGTCAAAGCTCCAACCTTCTTCAACGTCGCAGATACGATCATATCAAATATCATGGCAATCAGCATAATATAAAAAATGGAGGTATAATCTTTCTCGATGGATCCATGGCTGAGAACGTCGACGAGATAACCGGCGCTTATTCCGAATATACCAAATCCTATGCTACCCCACATTTTTTGCTTTCCATACTCTTTACGACGTTCATCACCTGGAAGAAGATTGCAGAGAAAAAAGATTGTTAGGCTATTGGAGTAATCACGTGAGGTGATAAATCAGGATTAATTTTTTTATCTTTCACACAAAATTCATTTGCACTTGATTTAATAGAGCTAATAAAAGTGGAATTGAGTTTTAATAAATTCCCAAAAAATCATAAATTCATAAAAATTAGTTTCTATTTCTACAAAAATACCGTAACGTTCTGTGAAAAATCGTTTTTTTTTTCAACTTTTGAAAGATCTCCAGTAATAAATTCGTAAGAATTTGAATTTCTTATATTTTTGCAATGACCAGCCATTAGATACGTTTTTTTTTCTTACCAAGAAGATCAAAGCAAATAGCATCAGCAATGCTAACAACAATGGCCATCCCAACCCAGGACACAATGGCAGCCCACAAAAACAAGTGGAACTGATAGGCCGAAGTCATCGACGAGTCTCCGTTAACTTCTTGCAACATTTTTTTCAGTGCTGATACTTCAAAGCACTCTGCTATGCACGATGCACGTATTGTGGTATCGCACACAGGTATGTGTGGTATCCCATCGGCAAATGTCACATTCCTCAGACGAATATCAACGCACTTTCCTACTGTTAAATCTTGGTCCATACTGAACTCTGTATCAAAGTCAAATCTTGTGTCTGGTGAAACATTTGTGTTGACTAAGCCACAGTACTGTATCGCTTGCCAACCGGAACACAGTTCTTTGTAAATTGATGATGTTGCGTTACAGCTCAACTGCATTTTTGAAAAATAAAAGAATGTCAATTTTCAGGGTGGAGAAAATATTGACTTTTATGTTTTCTCTCTTTTGGGCCATAAAAACAAACTCACGTGGCACTTGGAATTTGTTGCATTGGGAGTGACAACAGCTCGTAGGAGTTTCTCAGAAAATCCATTTGGTGAACAGACTTCCATAAATGTGGCATCGTGGCAAGCCAAGTGCACCGGTGCAGCAACGTGTATTTTTGGAATGAAGTAAATGAGAAAAAATCCTACAGCGAGTATTGCTTGGAATATGAGAAAAAACATTTTGTGCAGTCTGTATTTGTCAGCCAGACCGCCGAACAGCGGTTTGGCTATGAGGCCAGAAATTGGCAAAATTGTATAAATTCCTCCAACTAGAAAACCAGAGAATCCTAGTTGTTTCGCTATGGTGGGTAAAAAAGGTACAATTGGTCCAGTTGCTGTTGGAAACAAAAAAAACATATTTTTCCTCAATCACGAGATCGTTTGATCAATAAACGCTGATTAAAACAATTTTGTACCATTTCTATATTTCTTGATTATTTCAATCATGTCTTTTCAACCAGGTACTTTTTCGTCCGAGTTTCATTGATTTTTTTGACAAGTGAGACAATCTTTATTCCGAACAATCCCGAAAGTAATCAGTTTTGACCCGACTACCATTATCGATTCTTCCGACGATTATTAAATTTTTTGAAAGATTTATAGAATCGGAATGAATTTTCAGTCTTACCTGCATTGAAAAGAAAATAGTGCGCCTTGATCGGCACTAATTCCTTATTAACGTTTTCCAGCATGATGTTCTTAAGATTTTCACAATTCCCGAACCTCTACTCCGTTCAACTCGTCGGTGCCGTCGGTTTCGTCTATTGGCCTATTTACTTTTTTTTATTAGCTTTTTCAACGTGATAAGAAGCACCCGTAGATCACGACCTTTGTTCTCAACAATGTTTTACGATAAGAGATCATCAGAACGGTATATGAGAACATGAAAAAGTTAATCCTTCAACATTTTCATTGACAACTGGATCAAAGTTCTTTTTGTTTATAATAGGTATCGCACGAAACCGCCCCCTGCGTGTGAGTCACTTATTTTCAAGAACAGTAATGCAAGTAGGATTTTGTGTCGCGAATGCAACAAATATATTTTCTTATGTTTTTTTACGAAATCGATATAAAGTCGATATAAAATGTTATTGAAATTTATAAATGTCCTAAGACTCTGTTTCCCTTCCTTTGTCAATGTTTTTTTGTCAATTAAATACTGGAAACTACTTTTTTAACGTTTTCGAGTGTAAAAAATTCATGTTGAATGAACTTTGGACAAAGCTGTCACTCTCACGATGTGCCCCAGCTGGTTGCTGGCTGCGAAGTGACGAGGACGAGTAACGAGTATCTTCACTAATTGTCTATATGCATACATGTATATACATATTTAAGTATTTCATAACGTTAGGGAGAGTTTCAAATGGGACGCGATTCTACGAACTCTTAATTAACGAGCCCGATATATACGTGTCGAAATATTTAGATCGAAATTTAGAAAATGGCTTATTGATCAAAAGTTCACAACAAATAGACTGCTTTGAAATAAAAAAAGTATAACCAATTGAAATAAAATCCATATCCATCTTAGTCCGTTTACAATAACTTTTTTTTTTTATTCCACCAAGTCTTCGATACAGACATTTTTGTTATTCACTAACGATAAAATAAAATTTCGTCATTTCTATTCCGCGCACTCCATTTTATAAACTTTGTTGAAATCGATCAGGTATTTGTTTTACTATAACTGTTGATTTTGTACGCAAGATGACACTACTGATCCAGAGGCGCGTACGCTATCAACGCTACTTCTTTGTTTCGGTTGTCGAAAAATATAATCAAATCAAACAAACGATTTAAATAATCAAACATTTAGAGACCAATTTTATACAGTTCATATTTCCATATTTCGAGGAACGGTAGTCTATGTGAAAAGTTTTAAAAACCAATTTGAAGAGCTAACACTCGTCTCGGATTAGTACTCCAGAATCGACGCTTTTTATTTCCGATGTTTTCGCACTCAAACCCGACCAGCCTGACATCGCGTAAAAACACGACTCTTCGACGAAATAATCTACTGAAACTGAATACTTTCCAATACTATTCTAATTTTACAATCTCGATCCGAAAACAAAACCTCACGTGAACCATCGTCAAACGTCAAATCAATATGAAGCAAGCGGACAAACTCAGTTCGATTTTTGCATATCGTTTACACTCTACACGTAGTTCGGAAAATTTTCCGACATTCAATTTCGGTCTTTATAGGACCACAAAAATTTGATGGTTCTGTACAGTCGTACAATTACTTCGGAAAAAAACAATCGCCGTGAAAAGACGGCGTGACTCGAATATTCCAAGCATATTCTCTGTTCAAGAGGTTGGAAGATGCTTTTTGTTATTACGAAGCACCCAATTCGTTTCACTTTTGCTTCCCGTCGCCACTCCATTCCACTGAATTAGCAGCGTAATTTGGAAACTACAAGGTTATATCAAAATTCTTTTGTGACATTGTTCCGGAGTGAGAAGTGTCGCCCCGGCGTACTTTCATGATTCTTTTGTCGAGTTTGTATTTTTCGTGTTCTTTTTTGCAGCATATGTTTTTGAATGAATGAAGACTGTCAAAACTTCTTGCAACTATAAGACGACAATAACAATGATTCATTCGGTTTAAACTCGTGAATACACTCTCTGCCAAAAGTGTGAACTCTTGTGAATATTTTTAATATCTAGAAATGTGATGAAACAGTGAAAAGTGTCGAAAGTGCCATATTTTCGTCGCAACAAATACGGAAATGGAATAATCGTGCGATCGAAATCATGGAAACACATGGAGCACCTTTTTTCGTATCTTTTTATTAATTCCTTTGTGTCTCTGTTTTTATGATCATTTAGAAATGAAAATCAATGTTTTTTCATCGTTTATTCGATTCGTCACGAATCTAGTGGACAGACAAATGTTGTGTACTGAAAATGAAGCATGCAGAGTGCTGTACGAAACGCTAGCTGTTTCTGTCCGACACGTTCGATCGTTACGATTATTTTGAGCTATAGAACTTTTGGTTAAGAATGTATTTTTTAAGGTTGTTTTGGAAGTTGTTTTGATCAAGTGAATAGGTCGAGGAATATGTTTGTTTAAACCAGTTTATCGAGCGATTTGACAAAAAATTGAAAAGGGAGGTATAAAAGAGCGATCTTTTCGCAGATATTTTCTGTCAGAATTCGATTGTTGTGGGGAATTGTGTCGGCGTGAGCAAGCAGCATGATCGAGGTTACCGCAGTTTTGTTTCTTATTGCCCCGATTTTTTGGGCGGTTCTCGCTCTACTGTCATTATTTCACTACCGGAAGCTATCTCTCTACCGAAAAGTTGAAAATTTTCCTGGCCCACCGACGCTTCCGTTCATCGGAAACGCTCACTATTTCATGGGCGATTCGAGCAGTGAGTTCAACGCTATTTCATCCTCGGATGCGCCCAATTTTTTCAACGTTGCATCCACATTTTTTCTTCGGTCCTTCTTCACACATTGAATATTAAAATGTTTTTCAAACAAATTTCAGGTATTTTCAACAACATCGTCAAGATGGTGAACTCTTACCCCTCGCCCTTCAAAGTTTGGCTGGGCCATCGACTGTTTTTCGTGGTCTACGAACCGGATCAATTGGAGGTAAGAAAACAAAATTTTGATCGAAAGTGAAGAAAAAATTGAACCAATCACAGAATTTAATGATAAAATCGAGGGAACATTAAATTAATAGAAAAATATTAAAAAACCATTTCTAATGACATAAAATTCGATCGAAATATTTCAGAGCGTTTTTCTCAGTGCAAAAACCATCGACAAGGATTCGCTCTACCAGTTCGCAAAGCCTTGGCTAGGGAGCGGCCTGTTCACGGCATCGAGTGAGTTCCTCTCCAGCGAGACGTTGGCTCCTTTCTTCACTTGGCGAATTTGACAGAAATATTGTTTTTTTCGAACAGCTGAGGAGTGGCGAATCCACCGAAAATTGATTGCTCCAACCTTCAATATTAAAATACTGGAATCTTTCGTCGAGATATTTGCCAAACAGTCGGAAATAATGAGCCAGCAAATGGGCAAGGAATCGGGAGGTGGAGAGTTCGATGTATTCGAATACGTTACTCTGTGCACGATCGACGTTATCTGCGGTACGAACGACGCGAAAATCTCTTGCCATCTTTGAGCACGATCCTTTGATTTTTCATTGCAGAAACTGCTATGGGAATCAAGACACAAACTCAGTTGGACAAAGACCATAGATACATCCATTCGTCGAAAAGGTGAAGAAACCTCCCTCGATCACAAAATTCTAAGGACTTCTCCTCCAAAGCTGTGCCAAAATGGAAAGAAAATATTTAACGAGAGAAAACAAAACTGCATTTCAGAGTTTTCGAAATCCTTTGGCGGCGAATTTTCAACATCGTTCTGCACCCCGATTTCATGTTCGGTTTCACAGAATGTTATCGAGAACAAAACGAATGTATAAAATACTTGCACGGGGTGACGGAGGACGTCATTCGACGGAAGAGAAACGCGATGGGGAAAGCCGGAGCTCGTCTGGACGAGGAATATTCAGGTGAGCGAAGAGAGCCAGAAAAATCAACATTTGTGGGACTGGTGAGCGAGGAATTGTCAATTATTTTCCAGAAGAAAGATTCTCGACGAAAAAAGTTTTTCTGGATCTCTTGATGGAGCTGTCGGACAAAGGCATCAAATTCACGGACAAGGAACTCAGAGACGAAGTTAATACGATGATGATAGCGGTAAAGCATTGAATTATTTAAGTTTCTCGAAAACGAAGATCATGAAAATTCGTTGGGAGCGTTGATGAAATCGATGAATCGGTATTTTTGTGGGATTAAATGGAAGCTTTTCGTTCTTACAATTCCAGGGGATCGACACCACGGCAACGGCCAACACTTTCGTTTTGTTCATGCTCGCCAACTATCCCGAGATTCAAGTGAGTGACAAAGCGTATAGACAGTTTGTGTCAGTTTAACGACCCGGAAGAACGAGCTCGTCTCAACTGAGGAGCGTCGATTCGAGGTGGGACGAGATACTGAAAATTATCATTTCTCCAGGAAAAAGTGTACGAGGAGCTCTGCGAGATCTACGGCGACGAAGTTGCGTCCGACAGAGTGATTCAGAGCGAAGACCTCGCTCGGATGGTCTATTTGGAGAGAGTTATAAAAGAGACTTTGAGACTCTTTCCCATCGCGCCGATCATTATCCGTAAAATTCAAGAAGATCTTGACCTGAGTGAGTCCAAAGTTTCCAAAACATGAGCCCGAAAACGCAGCGCGGGAGAATTATGAAAAATGTATTTTATCACCGCTCTACTAAACGTGTTTTTTCGTCTCCCCCAGACGGTCGCACTCTCCCAAGAGGAACCTCGATCGCTCTGGCTCTCTTGAAAGTCCACCGTTGTGAAAAAATCTGGCCGGATCCATTGAAATTCGATCCTGATCGTTTCCTACCTGAAGAAGTTGCGAAACGTCATCCGTACAGTTTCGTGCCTTTCAGCGCTGGACCCCGGATGTGTATAGGTGAGAAACGATCACGTCATTTTTATGGAGAATCCATCAGCGAGGAATACACATTCAACGATCTTACTTATTTCAAAACGTTTTTTTCAATATTTCCTCTTCAAGGCGATCGTTCCCTCACTTATAAATTCGTCCGAAGATTTTTTCCTTGCTTAATCAAATTTCAGGATTCAAGTACGCGATAATGGCCGTGAAGGTTCTCGTGGCCACGGTTTTGCGTCGCTACGCCATGTCCAAAGACGAAACTGTCGCTATCGAGGACATTAAACTGAAAGCAGAAATCGTTTTGAAGCCCGTCACCCCGATGAAGTTGAAAATCGTCAGGAGGGTGCAGCCTCGATAAAGTAGCCAAAGACAATTCTTACAATTTAGATTACAAAAACCAATATCAGGGAAGAAAAATGAAAGTGAAGCGGATGCTCCTGACAGACTCGTGTGACCTTTTTCCGGAATAAAGTTCGCCACGAGTGCTGGCCACTGTTTCGTTTCCAGCTCCCTGGTGGAAGTCGGAATCGTGGCTGTTCGAAGCTCAAAACTGACGACTGAACCGGAGAGGCGGATCACACGGGAGCGTCAATTTTAGAAGTTTGCTAACCGTTATTGCACAAAAATGATTGTTGAATAAATCGTTCAACTAAAATGAGTCTGAATCCTGAATCCGCAAATCGTATTCTTTTATATGCAGAGTCCTGGACGGCGTTAAAACACTGACTCATTTGGTTGCCCCACAAAAACTGGATTGTGTCGAAAAAACGAGTGACATTTCCGGAGGTTTTGCCCTTGCGAATAACGTCAGAAAAATTTCCAAGAGAACAGAACTGAGCGATCTCTAAAAAAGTGGTTTGTCGATGGCAGAAAAAGCTTTGATTCGAAAAAAGTCAATGATACATTCAGGCTCTGGGAGCCGGTGCCCATAAACGTAGGCTGCAAGAAATATTGAAAAAAATGGCATTCGCGATTGGGAGGAAAGGGAGGGGGACGGGGCCGAGTGTATCTCGGTAGCCACGAGCTGGTGCATCTCTTTTGGCAGTTTTTTACGCCCGAATGTAATATTTAGAGTCGAAAAGCCTTACGAAAATGGGGAATTTTGAAAAATGAGAGAGAGAGAGAGAGAGAAACAACGGTTCAAGCAACTCGAAAATTCAGACTTTTACCAGACACGAATTACCATTTTCTCAACGCGATTGCCACCTCCTAACACAAGTTCGAAGGTTCATTTTTTTCGAGCCACTTGCACACAAAGGTGTGGAGGGAAAAAAATGAATTTTCTTTGACCCATTCTAAGTCGCATCAGCATTCTTCCGAGAATTCTTCTGGACAAAAAAAATAAGTCTATCAATATGTTCATTTAAACCAGTTTATCGAGAGCCACTTGACAAAAAAGAGCCACGAAAAAGTGACACATTGATGGGAGGTATAAAAGAGCGATGTTTTGCAACAAATTTTCTATAAGAGTTCGATTACAGTTGAGAATTGCATCAGAAACTGAGCGTCCGCGGCTCCGACGCGACCTGACGAGATGATTGGCTCCACCGCTGCTTTGTTTCTGACTCTTATTTTTTGTGGAATCGTCGCTTCCCTTTTATTTTACTACCGGAAATGGTCCTTGTACCAAAAGGCTGCCAAGTTTCCGGGTCCGCCGACACTTCCGTTAATCGGGAACGCTCATTATTTCATGGGCGATTCAATCAGTGAGTGATCGTTTATTTACCGCTCCATTTTGACAGTCAGCCTGGCTTCATCTGAATTTATTTCAACTGACATTTTCGTCGCTCGAACCTTCTTTTTTTTGCATTTTCTCAACAATTTTTTTGCTTCTCGAAATTTCACGCTCAAATGTTCTATTATTAATGCCACCGTGTCTCCATTCTCTTTCACATAAAAATACGAGGACGTTCGACAGCTGAACTTTTAACGCATAAATCTGCTCATTCCAGATATGATGGCTACCATGGTTAGACTGACGAACTCTTACCCTTCGCCCTTCAAAATTTGGATGGGCCCTCGACTATTCACCGTGATTTATGAACCGGAGCAGCTTAAGGTACGAAACTGTTTGAAAAAATAAAAATTATTGAATGAATTGAAAAATTGACAATTATCGAGAATCAAGATAATTCTAACGAAATTTTTAGAGCGTTCTTCTCAGCCCGAAAACCATTGAGAGGGAAGCCCTTTACCAGCTCGCAAGTCCTTGGCTAGGGGACGGCATTCTTACGGCATCGGGTGAGCTCCCCCTTCCCCTGCCTCTCCAGCCGTCATGAATATTCATTCCAAGTTCTTTTTTCCATTCAAAATTCATATTCTTTGTTAGTTTATTAAAACTAATGATTAAACGTTAGTGGAAAATGACCGATTTTCATTCGACAGCTGACAAGTGGCGAATCCACCGGAAATTGATCGCACCGACATTCAACGTGAAAATCCTGGAAACCTTTGTCGAAGTGTTCGCTAGACAATCGGAAGTGATGGTCGAACAGATGAGCAAGGAATTGGGCGGTGGCGATTTCAACGTTTTTGCCTACGTTACTCTGTGCACACTCGACATTATCTGTGGTACGAATAAACAAATGAAAAAAGCTCGAAGCTCTTTCTCTGAGAACTCGTAGCCGACGAATATCGATAAACTTTCGTGTTCATGGAGACAGAAAAACCTTGTTTTTTGTGTAGAAACTGCGATGGGCGTTACGGCCTATGCTCAAGTCGAGAAGGACAACGTTTACGTCCACTCTGCCAGCAGGTGAATCAGAAGTTCAATTTCGAGGGAGCGAGACCGGCAAAAATAAGGAGAAAAAACGCATTTTATTTTCAGAGCTTTCGAAATCATTTGGAAACGAGTTTGCAACATTTGGCTGCACTCCGAGCTCATATTCAGTCTAACCAAGTTGCACCGCGACCAGAAACAGTGCATCAAGAATCTGCACGGCGTGACCCACGACGTGATACAACGGAAGAAAAACGCGAGCGGACGAATCGAAAAACCTTTGGAAAGCGAATATTCGGGTACGTCAAAAATTGAACTTTCAATTCGATTGAAATTCGACGAAATTCTTGAATAACAGAACTGAGGATCTTCCATCGAAATAGGATCGACGAAGAGGAAGGCCTTTTTGGATCATTTGTTGGAATTGTCGGACCAGTTCACCGAGAAGGAAGTGAAAGCGGAAGTCAACACGATGCTGATAGCGGTAAAATCCTGAATTTCTAAAACATCGTCGAGATTCGACGAATGGTTTTACAGAGCAAAAAACGATATTTTCCTTCTTCGTGTTCCAGGCGAACGACACCACTGGGACCGTGGTAACTTTCGCCCTGCTCATGCTCGCGAATCACCCCGAAATCCAAGTGAGTAATTCGAAGCTTCTCAGTCTCATTCGACGTGAATGGATGAATGAAAAATTTTGAACTCCAGCAAAAAGCGTACGAGGAGCTCTGCGACATTTACGGGGACGAGGTTTCGAGCAACAGCCCGATACAGAACGAAGACCTCCACAGGATGATCTACCTGGAGAGAGTGATCAAAGAAACTTTAAGGCTTTTCCCCGTTGCACCGATCATCGGGCGCGAGGTCCAGGAAGATCTTGACATCGGTTGGTCCAACGACGTTAATTCGGTTGATTCGTCAACGGGAATGGATTCGATGATCGTTTTGTTTTTTTTTTTTTTTACCGCAGGCGACCACACTCTGCCAAAGGGGAGCACAGTGATAATGGGCATCTTGAAAATTCATCGTTGGGAAAAACTCTGGCCGGATCCCTTGAAGTTCGATCCGGATCGTTTCTTACCCGAAGAAGTGGCGAAGCGTCATCCGTACAGTTACGTGCCGTTCAGTGCCGGACCCCGAAATTGCGTGGGTGAGTTAAGCAACGACGAGTCGTCGTCCGACTACGAAGACCCTTTTCGACTTCTTTTTTGTCTGCGTTCCTAATCCACGATTGTACAACTTTGCAGGATTGAGGTACGCGATGATGGCCATGAAAACCCTCGTCGCCACGGTTCTGCGTCGCTACGTTCTCATAACCGACAAAATTTCGGCCGTCGAGGACATCAAACTCAAATCTGAATTCATCCTGAAGCCTGTCGACCCCATAAGGCTGAGAATCCAGAAAAGATAAAAGTTCCATCGAAAAAAGAAGCCGGTCGTCGTCGAGGCGACCAAAACGATCGAGTGGTGTTTATTTATTGCGGATGTTTGGTCAGCGTAATTGTACAATTGTTATTATTTAATAAACGTTTTAAACTTAATCGAGACTGCTTTCTGTCATTCCTATTCTCCCCTTCGTCAATGAATTCTCGATAGTACTGCCAAGGAAAGTTTCAACCGCAGAAATGTACGTCGATCGATTCTTACGAAAAAATTCGTCTTTTCGGGCCCGTTCGATCGCATGGATTTCAGTAATGAATTAAAGTTCCGACGAAAAATTTATTCGTCGAGCATCATTGTGTTTTTAAAAAGTAGTAGAATGGCCTGATTATCATTCAAACCAGTTTTCGCGAGGTAATTGACGAAAAAACGTTTCAATTACCGCACTGGAGATCTTTCGAGCCAAAATGTTTTGTACGAATTCGTGATTAGTTGCGCACGGCAATTGCACCTGTAAATAATCTGCTTGCTCCACTTCCGGAAATTACACATGTACCGAGAAGCTGCCAAGTTTCCTGGTCCATCGTTCCTCCTGCCGTTGATCGGGAACGCTCACCATTTCATGGGTGATTCGCGACTCGTGAGTGAAATTCACTTTGACCTTTGACTCTGAGCTTTCACTCGCAGCTCTGGAATACTCCGAACGTAACGAATCGTCTCCAGAGCAAAAAGGAGCAGTCGAAAGATCGAGATTGATCGCACAAGCTTCCTCGGAATAATCATGGAATATTTATCATTCAACATCGTCAAGACTTTTTTTCCATCGTTAATTCCAAAACGAAACGATGAATGGCTCGTGTTTACAGATACATAACAAAAGTAGTTTCGCGGTGGACTGTGGAATTGAAAATCAGGCAGTTTTTTGCTCTTTTTTTTATATGCATGTTTACTAAAGTAGTCCTGCATGGCCGGCGGTGCGTGCCGCAAAAAATAGTCTCCGTTTGTGATTCACAATTAAACGGATTTGGGGGATCGCGGTATTTTGGCTGTCGGAGACATAAAACCGGAATTTTCTTCGCGTTTAAACCGAACTGTAGAAACTCGATTTCGTAAAAACTCGACTTCAGAGCTCGCTTCTCGTAGCAATACGTGCAAAGGAGTGACTCGCGTTTCTCTACTTTATTTCCTCCCTTTCGGTTCCGGCTTTCCCCTCCAAAAATGAAGGTTTTTATCGGCTTGCAGAAAAAATGGATCTCGACGGATTAGAATTCGAGAATTTTTGGTTTTCTTGGTTTGTCCGAATGTTTTTGAGGAAGTGACTCGACTTGAACGCAAACCAGTTTATGGAGCTGATTGACAAAAAATGTCAACTGACCTATAAAGGAGCGATCTTGACAGAAAATTTTTCTGTACGTGTCCGAACATAGCTGCTGGGATTTGGATCCAGGACTCAGCAGCAGCTTCGTCTTCGCTCGGAGCTACCAAGATGATCGGTTCTACACTGCAGTTTTGTTTCTCGTCATGATGTTCCGTGCGGTCGTCGCGCTCCTTTTATTTCACTATCGAAGATTACCCATGTACATAGAAAAGCTGCCAAATTCCAGGGTCCGCCGACCCTTCCGTTCGTAGGCAACGCTCATTATTTTATGGGCGATTCAATTGGTGAGTCTGAAAACCCCTTTTCCGGTGGTCCGTTGTTTGAATTTGTTTTTATTCGATCCAACATTTGTAAGTTAACGAATTGCAGATATTTTCAATCGCGTCGTTGAGCTGCTGGACTCTTATCCTTCTCCGTTTCGAGCCTGGTTAGGCCATCGATTATTTTTCTTCGTTTACGAGCCGGAACAAGTTGAGGTATACGAGGACGATGAATAATTTCGAAAAAACTGAATTTGGGAGTGCAGAAAGCCATTCGATCAACGCAAAATGTTTTTCAGACCGTTTTTATGAGTCCAAAAACCGTTGAGAAGGATCCGCTTTACCGACTCGCGAAGCCTTGGCTCGGCCACGGTTTATTCACGGCACCAGGTGAGTCCGCACCGCTCTCCTTACTGATTATTCTTATCGGTGTTTATTGGTGAAAATTTCTTCAAAAAATGTTGTCTTTTAACAGCTGGGGAATGGCGAAATCGCCGAAAGCTCACAGCTCCAACTTTCAACACGAAAATAGTGACCTCCTTCGTCGAAATATTTGCTAAACGATCGGAAATCATGAGCGAGCAGATGAGCAAGGAGCTGGGAGCTGGAGATTTCGATGTTTCCAAATATGTTGGGCTGTGCACGCTCGACTTCATTTGTGGTATGAATGAAAAAAAATTTATTCGAAATCACCTAAAACTGAAGCTCGTTTTCAGCTTGAAATTAGAATTTGAGAAACCATAATCTTTATTGTCAATTAGAAACTCTCATGGGGGCCACGGTCAATGTTCAATCGGAAAAAGGGCGTCGTTGCGTTCAGTCAGCAGAAAGGTAAATTAAAATTGATGTCCGACTTGAAATTCCTTGGGTCTTCGTGTCAAAAATCTCACTGCAGTAAAGACGATCAACGTGGATTTAACGACGGTGCTGGAACGACGTTGATTTTCAGAGCTTTCGGTATCATCTGGCAGCGACTGTTCAACATATTTCTGCACTCAGATTTCATATTCAGTTTCACTAAATCGTGTCGTGAGCAAAACGACTGAATAAAACACATGCACGCGATGAGCAATGACGTAATTCGACAAAAACGAAATGCAAAAGTGAGAATCGGGCGTGTTCCGTGTTCCGGAGGAGAAGGATTGTTCAGGTACGAAAAATGATTTCTGGGAGCGATGAATCAGAGAGATGAAAATCACTTTTTAGAAGATCGATCAGTTCAGTCGCTATGTCTATCTTCAAGCTCCATCGCGCAGAAAAATATTGGCCGGATCCGTTGAAATTTGATCCGGATCGTTTCCTACCGGAACAAGTGGCGAAACGTCATCCGTACAGTTTCGTGCCCTTCAGCGCTGGGCCTCGAATGTGTTTGGGTGAGAAAAATTTAATTATACAAAATGTTAACAATGAAAAACAAGTGAAAAGTACTTGCCATAAATGATCTCGTGAATTTTATGTGTTGAACCATTTTGCAGGATTCAAGTACGCCACGATGGCCATCAAAGTCCTACTGGCAACGGTTTTGCGACGTTACATCTTCATAAAAGACGAAATTGTGGCTATCGAAGGCATGAAACTGAAAACCGAACTCATACCGAAGCCTGCGTCATCTCCGAGGTTGAGGATCGAGAAAAGATAGTTGCTCCCGCACGATCTTTCAGTTTGGCAAACTCGACGAGACTCGAAAAAAAAAAATAATCAGTGCTAGACAGTTGTGCAAGCCAGCACGAGAAAAAATCGTAAAGTAGCAAAAAGAGATTCGAGTCGAGTGAAAAAGCTGATCGAACGGTGTTTTATTGCCTTCCTTAAAAAAACCGGGTTCGTCAAAACAACACTGACATTTCCGGAGTTTTTGCACACTCAGAATATACATTATCGATCATAATAAAAACGAAGCAAATTGAAAAAGTGGTCGACAACAAAAGAAAACCATGTTTCGAGAGAGTCCATTACACTTCCAGGCCCCGGAGACACCGAATCCCTCAGACGCCAGTGTCTGGAAAGCCCAGTGCAAAAAAGCATTGAAATATTCGAACGACCGGATGATTTATTTCCACTTGAATTCAATGAAATCCAATGTGAGGAGGGGACCCCCGAATCGAAGGAACACTGAGCCACTTGACCCGGCTCAAGTAGTCAATTGTCAAGATCGCTCGCGAATGAGAAAAGTAAGGCGTATGTTGTAACAAATCGTGTTTTAATTTCTTTCATCGATACACATTTACAATATATATATTTATATATGTATATATTTATAGTTCTTAGTATATAGCTTTGTTTAGTTATTTGTTTTCAATGACGTATTCATTCAACATATCTTGATCGATACTCTATTATTTTGGATAATATTTAGATATTTATATCAAATTCTTCGGGTCCTCAACGAACGAACATTCTTTCGATCGCAAAATAACATACGACAAACTCTCTTTCACAACGATTTACGAATCTCACGCACACGCACACGCAGCAGCACACACGCGCTCACAAGTACGTTTTTATGGTCGAGTCTCGAGGCAGAAATGATCGGGAATATCGTACCCGAGAAAACAAAGGGCGTCTATACACGTATTACAGCAGTTTCGTTTGTTCCTTTGGGGGACAGAAATATCGTGAGATTAATTTAGGGCGGAGGGAGTCACGGGGGATATGTGTCTTATTTACAAAGAAACAATCTCTACCTTACGCTTTAACTTTGAATCTTTAACTCTACAAATAGCAATGATCTATGACCGAGCGAGAGCCTCGCTTCGAATCGCTCTCACGATCTCGTACAACACGGAAAACCGTAAAAACGATTCTCGTCGCTCGCTAGGCGCCGATTGAATGGGAAAACTCAACGAAACTGAACGGAAACGTAGGGGCGCTCGCGCGCTCTCCTCCCGCACTTTGCTTTTTGGTAGACTCTCAACGATTAACGAAATTCATCGATTTCGCGAAGAATAAAGTGCAGCGAGGAAAGAGAGGAAATACTCGGCGATTCGCGAGCCACCGATATTCCCTACGATTTTAAATCCCCGTATGCTTTTTTATTATATACATATAGCTACACATTATACGGGCAATATTTAAGTTAATAGTTCTTACGAACGTGTAGAAAATTTGATGGAATTGTGGAGTTTTTTAAAACATTGGTTATTCGAGATGCGAATGAGCGAATGCTCGTGGGGAACAGAAGATATTTCTGTGGGTCAAGGAAACGCACGAGTCTTCGTGTGAAAAGAAAAAACAACAAAGAGAGCTTTGCACTTGTCCGGAGCGAGGGAGCTGAAGCTTCGGTCGTTGGAGGCACCGATAATTCCAAGCGTTTCATCCCCGATGCGAATATTCAAATAAATTAACAAAACTGGACACTTTTCGTCGAGGTTGTCGAGCAGTAAAGAAAAACATTTTCGCCTTGTACGATTCGAGCTTCAACGCCGTCGCTCTGCTTCGAGGAGAAACTTTGACGAGAGTACGATCGACGAGTGGAATTTATGAAATACTGTCACCGGTTTGAAAAATGTGCTCTCGGCAATGCCCTCTCGCGAATCGAGTTCGATGAATCGCAAGTTCGTTTCATTTGTCAAAATTGCCTCAATGGCAATTTTCGACCGGAAGAAACAAATATTACCGAAAACAAAAGTGTATTTTTGGAACGCAAAATCAATTACTTCATTGAATTTTCTTCATTCATGATCCTCGATACTTTCATTTCAATCGTTTCATCGTGTCGAGTCTTTGACAAAGGTTCAGAACAAATTTCTAGAACGTTGAGTAAAAAAAAAAAAAACGAAAACAAAATATAAATTGGTCGAATTCCAACGTTCCCAAGTTGTTCGTCGCAAAATCTTTGAATGGGTAAGAAAAAAAAAAAGAGGAAAAATAAAACAAACAAAAAAGTTAAGATCGGACCGAAGAAGCTCGACGAGAGGAAAGTCACGAGAGCACGTTAATTTTTCTCCTCAAAATATTAGCTAATTCGATTGGAGGGTGTTGTCCTCGGGAGATTTCAGTCTCTAAGATCTCAAAGGCTAGAGCCACGAGGGTCGATGATGATGCGAGGGTGGTGGTAAAGCATAAAAAGAGTGAAGATACTGTTGATAAGCGGCGGGATCCATGCTGAGATTTGGTCCGTGCGGTGTGACGTAAGCGGAAACGGGTGGTCCGTAAGGAGCGGGTCTTTGGGCCGAGTGTAAAAAGGGATGGGGATAATTTCGTGCTTGCTGATTGGTCAATTTGTTGCAAGCTTGTTGAGCAGCTTCGCTGACCGGTGTGGATGTTTGCGGTTGTTGTTGTTGCTGCTGTTGTTGCTGCTGTTGCTGCTGCTGTTGTTGCTGTTGCTGCTGTTGTCGGAGAGCCATGCTGTAGTAACTGTTGGGATTGCGGAATTCGTCGAGGAAAGCGAAAGCAGCGGCGGCCGCGGAGGCGTCTTTGTCGTAAAACGGCGAATTATTCGCGGTCCCGGCTGGAGTTGCGAAGTTGAACGCGCTGCCGCCGGGGGTTACGACCGTGGGGTTTTTCAAGCCGATCGGATCGTTGGCGCCACCGGGATATTGAGGGAAGCCGGGCATTCCGGGAGCGGCTTGCTGCTCCAACGAGGCCGCTGCGGCTGCAGCCGCGTTTTGTTGCTGTTGCTGCTGCTGCTGTTGTTGTTGCTGCTGTTGTTGCTGTTGCTGTTGCTGTTGCTGCTGCTGCTGTTGCTGCTGCTGCTGCTGCTGAGCCTTCGTCTTTCTCGTCTTTTTCGGTTTGGCCGCGGGTGGAGCCGTCGTTTGACTCGATTCCACGCCCCTCCTGCCGATCGTCTGCATGCTTTGAATGTTTTTCGCCGCTGCGGCGCTCTGCAAACTTTGTAAAAGATTTAAATCGAGGTCCGAGGTCGGGCCGCTCCCTCCTCGGGCGTAAACCAAACCTTCCGACTTCCCTGGCGGTCTCGGAATCGCCAAAAGCTGCTGTTGCTGCTCCTTCGCCGTTCGACCGACCAAGCCCAGACTGAGACGAGCGTACGCTGGATTCGCCGTGTCCGCCAAACTACCGAAACTCGGATCAAACTGGCCACCGGGAACCGCTTCCGCTTGGCCCAGTCCCATCATCGAATCGAACGCGAAACTCTGCTGCTCCTGAGACACCCGGGAATTCTCCTGCGCGATCGCCCGCGCACTCTCGCTCGTCGGCTCGTTGTACATCCGCTTTTTCACCGGCGCGAGCGTCGAAGAATTGCTCGACGAACTTCCGGAGCTTTTGCTGCTCGCGTCGAAGTAATGCGGACTCGCATAGACCGGACGCAGACTAGGATTCGGCATCGGATACGGCGGGGCCTGAAAACCACCGGCTTGCTGATAAATACTCTCGTGTCCGGCTAAATTCTGCTGGAAAGTCAGAAGCTGCGATTGCTGCTCCTGCGAACGCGCCTGCGCGTATTTCTGCGCGTTCAGAGTGTTGTTCGGATCGCCGAAGTGCGGCCTGTCCTGAGCACCCGTTGCTTGATGCTGCTGAGAATCTTGGGCCACGAGTCGAGACGCCGCCGCTCGCGTGGAATCGTTGCTCGCTTGGTTCGTCGAGACTCTCTCATTCGGACTGAAATTGTTAACGTAGCTCGGTGGATAATGATTCGGCGCTTGAAATACCTGGTGATTGTTGCTCAGGCCCAAACTCCCTTCCGCTTGGGATACGAACGTTCTCTGCTGTTCCTGGAGCTTTTCCTCCGCACCTTTGAGATACTCCCGACGTTCGGCTTCGCTCAGAGCCGCGTTAGTCGTCGCTTGTTGCAAATAACTCGCGTGATTCTGCTTGAAACTCTGTTGATACGAGGCGGCGGCGGCGGCGGCGGCGGCGGCGGTGGTCGTCGTCGGCTGGGAATATTCCTCGGACGTTTTCCCTGCGTTTTGTACGTAATTCGCTCGGGGCGAGGGTTGTGAGTAGCTCGTTGATTGTCTGGAGACCGGAGGCGGTGGTAAGCAGCTCGCGGATTGCGGGGACGGTTGAGCGTAAGCGCGAACTTGCTGGGGCGAAGGTTGCGAGTAATTCGCGTTCGTTTGTTGTTGCTGTTGCTGACTCTGCTGAGGCGAGAGTTGGGAATAATTCGCCGCGGCCTGTGGCGAGAGCTGTGAGAAATTCGCCGGCGGCTGGGGCGACGGTTGCGAATATTTTGGTGGAGCTTGCTGGGGCGACGGCTGAGAATAGTTGATGCTCTGGGGCGACGGTTGCGAGTAGCTCGGCGGTGGTTGCGGCGAGCGTTGCGGGAAATTTTGACTCGTCTGTTGGGGCGAAGGTTGAGAAAATGTTCTCGACTGCGGGGAAGGCTGAGAATAAGACGCCGGAGGCTGCGGCGACGGTTGGGAGTAGCCCGCGGCTCCTGCTGACGATTGCTGCGGCGACGGCTGCGAGTAATTCGTCGAAGACTGTGGCGAAGGCTGCGGAAAGGTGGCGATCGCTTGAGGCGACGGTTGCGAGTAGTTGGCCGGTGTTTGCGGAGACAACTGAGAGTAACTCGGCGGTGGAGGTTTCGGCGAGGGTTGAGAGTACGGAGAATGCGGCGAGGGTTGAGGCTGCGGCGACGCTTGAGAATAGTTGGAGGACAACGGCTGCGGAGAATTGGCCGAGTAAGCTTGAGGCGACGGTTGAGAATAACTCGGAGGTGGAACCTGCTGCGGGGACGGCTGTGAATAATTGACGGCGATCGTTTGCTGCGGAGAAGGTTGAGAGTAGTTCGGTGTCGGCGGCTGTTGCGGCGAACGCTCCGAGTAGTTTGCGGCCGGTGGTTGGGGCGACGGTTGAGAATAATTCGAAGGCGGAGCCTGGGGAGATGATTGCGGATAAACGATGTTCGGGACCGTTTGTGGCGAGGACTGTGGATAAACGGGCGAAACTTTCGGTTGGCTCGAGGCTTGCTGCGGATAACCCTCGCCCTGGGGTGAGTTCTGTGAAAAATTGTCCCTCGGTGAATTCGGCTGAGGGAAATTATTCTGCGGTGAATTTTGCGAGAAAGCGTTGTTGTTCTGTGGTGAATTTTGCGGGTAATTACTTTGCGGCGATGGCTGAGGGAAACTCGGCGATAATTGGCGATAACCTGCGTCCCCGGTGTTTTCCGGAGTCGCAGGTTTTTGATAACTTTGATGAGATCCTGGTTGAGGATAAAGAGGCGTTTGGTCGTAAGCAGCCGACGACGGATACGCCGGCGACAGAGGATGGTTCTGCGGGGACGGAGTCGGTGGCAATTGGGCGCTGTATCGCGGCGGCGTTGCGTAATAAGGACTGTTGTAAGGGCTGCTCCCGGTGGAAAGTGCGTCCTGATAAAAGCCGGCGCCTCTTATCGGCGGTTCGGCGCTGGTTGGAGTCAAAACCGGTTGTATATTTTGGGGCGAGCGTCCAGGCACGCCGGGCGGTGATTCTTGCGAAAAACTTGAAACCGATTCGCTGACGCTGCTACCGCCGGCGCTCATTCGTCTCTGTCGCGAAGCGATCATCTCTTGGGGTTCGACGCTTTCCTTTTTATTCGTCGCGACAGTTTCCTCGACTTCGTCCTCTTTCTTCTTAGACTTCGGAGCTCCGAACGCTTTGAACCATGCGCTCAAATTTGGTGTCGCCGATTTTGGCTTCGTAGATTCTTCCGTTACGTTATTTTCCTTTGGTTCTTCGCTCTCGTCCGTCGGCGTCGCTGCTTCTTTGTTCCCGCCACCGTTGCTATTCGCCTTGTCCTCTTTCAACGCCGGCGTTGCCGGGGCGCTCGAACGATCCTCGTCTTCGTCGTCGCTCGGCTGATTCGGATTTGGCGATGAAACCAGACTCTTGCAAATCAGTTGAATCGACTCCGCGTTTCGCAACACCGTTCCCAGACTCAACTTCGGCTCATCGTCCAAATCTCTATTCGATTTCTCGTTCTCCAAACTCGATTGCTCTCCCGATCCCTCTCCGCTTGCTCCGACACCGCTCCCCAAATTCAATGGTTTTTTCAATAACAAATTACCCTTGCTTTTACCAGGTTGCAATCTGTCGATCGTTCTTTGGACTTTTTTTGGTCTGTTTGGCCCGTGAGCTCCGAAAATCTTCATCGTACTCGGTCGCTTCCATGCCTCCGGCTGTTGCTGCTGTTGCTTCGTTGTACCGCTACGACCCTGTTGTTGTTGTTGTTGCTGCTGCTGCTGCTGCTCGCTCGTCGACGCGTGAAAAACCGGCGAATTACTGCCAGACGAAAACTCCGCCAGACGCGGAGCGTCGTCCAGCCACTTGTTCATGTCCTGCAAACATTATTTCATTTTCAGCTTTCTTATTGCAGGAATTCACTCCAAGAAAATGAACATTTCATTAAAATTCTTGAAATTGTAAAGCAAATTGTTTTTAAACAATGATTTTGAGACAAAAAGTTTGTTCACGTTCAATGTATTGGTAAAAAAAAGGGGAGGAATTTTAAACTTACGTTCAAAGTCTGTTCGGTGGCTTGATTGAGAGCTTGTATTGCTGGACTTTCTTCTCTCGTTGATCCTTTGGTATGTTTGCCATGCGTAGTTTTGATTTTTTTACTCGGAATATCGGGCGTTTCGTTATCCTGTCCGAGATTTTTGTTTGAATTGTTCGAGTTGCTATTGACGTTGTTTTTTTCATCTTTTACCGATTTCTTAAGCTTTGATCGTTTCAGATTCCCTTTGGCGACCTCGTGAAAGGTACTACCGTTAGAAGGCACTTTTTTCTTGTGTAAACCATGAGAGTTATCGCTTTTGACAGCTTTCTTTTGTTTTTCGCGTTCGTTTTTAAGCTTTTCTTCGCGTCTTCTCTCGCTAATACGATCTTTAAGGCTGTCTAGAGATTCGAGATCTTCGTTGCTAACGAGAGCGGCAAATTTCCTCGAGGCAGAATCGACTTCTGCTGAATTTTTCTTCGTTTCGTTGCTTACCTCGTTCGCGGAGCTCTGCTTCTTCGTTTCACCATTTTTTGGACGTTCTTCCGCTTTCTTGCTCTTCGATTTCTTGTCCTTCGTCGGACTTTTAACATCAGACTTAAGGTTGGTCCCCGTTGTTGTCGTCGTCGTCGTCGTCATCGCCGTTTCCGTCTCCGTTTTGTCGCGTCGATTCTTTTTCGTCTTCACCGGTGACATTTTTTTCGGGCTCCTCTCTTCAACGTCGTCGACTTCCACGCTACGAGTCTCGTTCTTCTTCGCCTTAACGCTCTTTTTCGCTCTCTCGAAAAGCATCAAATTCTCTTGATCCTCCGTCTTTTTTTCGATTCTCTTGCTCTTTACTTTTCGCGGTAACGTCTCGAAATCCTCCTCGAAATCGTCCTTCTTTCTTTTGTTCTCTTTCGCTTCTTTGGAGCCTCGTAAAAGCGTCGTTGCACTACTACGATCTTTTTCACTCTTCTTTACCCCCTTTTTACTCGTCTCTTCCCCAACGATCTTCTCCTCTTTGGCCGATACTTTCTTACTTCTCGGTAACGAACGTCCGTTATCACTGTATTTTTTTCGTTTTGATTTTATCACAGTTGTTTCCGATATTGCACCTTCGCGCTCGCCATCCTCACCTTCCTCCTCGTCTTCCTCGTTCCCATAATTCTCATTCTCCTCCTTCTCGTCCCCTCGCTCTGCCAAAGCAATTTCCCTCGATCTCTTCAAACGCTTTTTGCCTCTTTTGTCCCTTGCGCTCTTCGAATCGATCTCGCGATCCTCCTCATCCTCGTCCTCTTCTCCATCCTCTTCGTTCTCTTCCCCCCTCGCCGTTCTTTTCCCCTTTTTCTCTGTCTTGTTTGATTTAGATTTTTTATTTGATTTTTTGTAACGCTTTCGTGAATTCGTCGATGGCGACGTTGCTCGCAAAACTCGTGGCGACGCCTCGCGAATTGACGACTGCGCTGGTAACGACGAACCCTCGTCGCTCGATGGCTCCGAATCCAAATAACGATCTACCGCACGATCGAACGCTTCTTTCAAATTTATCGCCATTTCCGTATACTCGTTGTCCGAGCCGTTATACTGACGACAATTCTCTACTATCAAACTAAAATCTCGCTTAAACTGACTCAAGTTCTTGTACGATCCACCATCCAATTTCTCCTCCATTGTTGTCAGGTCCATCGGCTTTCTCACGACGCTGTAATACCTGCGAAATCGACGTTAATTCTATCAAATCATCGGAAATAAAGTTCAGTCTTGTAAAATGTAATTTATATTTGCATCGAATGAATTTCTATGACAGATCGATCGATTTTTCCACGACGAAACAATGAAAAAGATATTGATACGTTACCTCGGTGCATATTCTTCATCCACAGGATCAACGAAGGGCCAAGCATCTACGTGATCCTTGAGACTTTCAAGAACTTTATGCATACCAACTCGTCTCTCTTCTTCTTCAATTCCAAAATTATAACCGTATCCGTAACCAGAACCGGAGGAAACGTATGTGCTCGCCCGTCCGAGGCCTTTTTTCTCATTAACGGCGGTGATTTCGTCGTTGGTATGAATAACGATTTGACCGACCGCAGAAGCGAGTGAATTGTTGGTTTGTCGTCCTTTTTTCTGGACGGGTGGAGCGACCAAGAGCGGTGGAGTGTCGTCGTCGCTGTCAGCTCCTTTGGAACTTTGGCCACTGCTTTTTTTCGTTCCTCCGCCTTTTCCCGACTTCGTCTTCATTTTTGCACGGACCATTGTTGCCTCGCTCGTCGGTTCTACGGCTTCGGAGCTTCTCAAAACTCGCGAACCGTTTCTTTGCAATAAACGACGTCGCTGCTGCTTCTCTTTAAGATCGAAGAGCTTCGGAATCTCTGGCAAAAAATCCTCTGCCAGTGTGTGATAGAGTTTTCGTTCAGTCGCGAATTCCTGAGAATATTTTCATTTTGTTCAGTCACACAAAAATTTCATCTATCGAATTGCCACAAATGGTTTTTTTCTAGACATTAGTCAATGACTCCCGGCGGCTTATAAAAAAATAAGAACACTTTCTTACCGAGTCCCTAAATTTGTCAACGAGACGACACCAATCCTGTTGCGTAAAACAGACAACTTGCCAAACTGTTTCACGCTCTTTAGTATCACCGTAAACGTTCACTAAACTATCTTCCTCTTTCTCCTCCTCCTCCTCTTCTTCCACGGTCTTGCACGCACGTCCTCCTCGTCTTCTCTTCCGTCTACGATCCTTTGCTCTGATCTTCGGTCGCTCGTCAATATCGTCACCGTTATCGACGTAATCCTCCCTGTATAAACGTGTCCCGTAGAAGTACCAGTAGGCAGAATTCTTACGATCATGACCCAATGGTTCGACTCTCAGACTTTCCGAGTCCAAGTTGCTCAGCGCGCACTCCTGAAATTTTCAGACTTTCGTTATATTTCAATGCACACCAAATTGGTTGGACAATTGGCAATAAATAATGAACATTTTATGGATAACTTATCAATTTATCATGTCTTTATTTGATTTTTGTTAGCATTTATGCTTCGTCAACTGTTTCCCTATGAATTACACATACCACGTCCTCGGCGTCGAGCCTAAAGTCGCAGAGAGCGCGTAATATTTCTACTTTTTGTCTGAGTGGCAAACACTCGAAGTCTACATCAGTGTTGAATGGATTGTCGCACTTGTATTCCTGCGGAGAATTCACAAATCTCAATAAACTTTCTATATAAATAAATAAAATTAAAGGTGATTCAAAGTTTTTCAGATTTTTTCAAATGTCCTTCAAATGCCATTTTACCCCCATAAAATTTTTATGTAGTTTATCACCCCTTGTTGAGCAATGTTCCAAAACTAACCAGAGAATCTAAGAACATAATGCTAAAGTGAAGGATCAACAAGGAAAATCACAAACCTGGCACTTTTTGCGAAACAGGCGACGCAGAAACATCTGATAATTGAAAGTAGAGATATCATTGCGTGTGTCGTTGGGCAAGCAGCCCTCCAAAAGTCTAACTATCAATTCCTGGAGCAATCGTCCCTCGGTACCACCATCGGTGAGCAGAGCTTCTTCCAGATCCTGAAAATAATAGAAGGAATCTGATAAGAGAAGAGTTTGATCGAAGGGGAAAAAGCTGGGGAAAGCGAACATCGGAATGCCGGGCATAGCGTTTGGTTTAGCGCACAAGCAGGGATACAATTGCACTAAAGCGGATGGACACTGCTTCGCTAAAAGGGGACTGCTTGCATCTTTATTATTGTTTTCTGGTTCGTGTTATTATGCTGTGATTTTGTCTAATTTTTTGCGTTGTTTGTTTTTCATTTTTCTCTAACAGCGAGCATTCTCCATAATTAGATACCTCGATATCAAAGTCCAGAAGATTGAAGGCTGCCCTAAATAAGGAGCAGAAGTGCGCTATACTCGGCACCTCCCACCACGATTGAATGTCTAGAAGAAGTCAAGTTAAGCGATTTTCATGTGGAAATGTGATAACACACCCTGATTATATATTTTTTAAACAGAGCTCTGCAAAAAACTCAAATAACATAAAATGACTGAAGAGATTTTGTAATACGGAGGGAAAGCAATTAATTGATCTAAAGTATTCCGTCAAATGCTCAATAATCACTGATAAACACCAACTCTTCATTTTTGGCAAATAAAGCTTTGGGGATACATAAATCAATCAATCAAAACAACAAATGATGTAAGAATCATTTTCTCCACTGAATGTTCGTGGCAACGTGTGATACATAATATAAAAATTGGCAAAAAAAGAAGTTCTGCTCACAAAAAATTTATAAAGTACGTGTGCAGAGGTTTATCCTAATTTACCGATGGATAGAGCTTCGGAAAGCTGGAAACAAAGTTATTGAAGGAGAGACCTACGCTAAAACCCCAGGAAAAATTGGAAAACAAAATTCTGCAATAATTTTTTTCATATTCAAGAGCCAGGCTTTGCGAGAAGGGCTTGTCGAGCTTTTGAAAAAGTTGACAAAAAAAAGGAACTCTACGATGGGGCTTGAAAAAAATTCACAACAGAATATATCCTTACACAAAATCTAAAAGAACTGGCAGAGAATTGAGTATCGCAACAAGATTTTGGAAAGATATATGAAAGGAACCCAATATTTCTTGAAAAATTTGACAAGAGTTGACGAAGAGTTCAAAACTAGTCAAAAAATTGGTTGGATTATGAAAAAAAAAAATATCTACAAATAATTGCGGGATTTTGGCACTCACCTAGAATACCGATGAAAGTGGGAAACATAACCCGTCCTGTGGAGGCGGGCAAACGCGTGATCGATCGTTCTCGTCGTCAGATCGTGAAGAACCCGGTTCGAAAAAAAAAACACGTATTGGAACAAAACAATCTTTGAGATCGGAACGATTCAAAAATGAAGTAAAAGAAATAATCGAAAACACTGGTGGAAGATTGCGAAACAACGCAAAAAAAAAGAAAAAAAACAATAACAAATGCGCGACTTCTTTTTAATTGTGGATAAATTTCATTAGGTGTAAATTTAGGGCTCGGGGATCCGGAGTCGGTGAACTCCCGAGACCCGGCGACGATCGTTGCACTTTCGTATCATTTCCGAATCCTCGGTGATTATCGAATAGGAAGTCGGCCGGGGCGGGACGAAAGAGGCAGGAAAAAAGGAACAACAAAAAAAGGCAGGAGCCACATACACGCAGAGAGACGGGTCGTTTCGGTATAATCAAGCGGTCGAAGAGACTTGAATTATTTGTCTAAATGGAGAAAAACACCGAATGTAGGCGGTTTCGTGTTAAGAACGCACGGACACAAAACAGTGAAATGAAAAAGAAGCGAGCTTTCAATGTTTTTTATTCCGCCCAAGTGAGACCACGAACTCCTGGAGCGCGGGAGTTCCCACTCGCGAACGGAACAATCGGGTTTGATCGTGTTTAATTTTTTTTATACTCCATAGGCAAGAGCACACACGCGTGTACATATGCGCACCAACACAGTCACATATAGGAGAAAAAACTGTATCAAAGCGATGCGCACGAAACTTTACACCATTGTAGAGTTGAAAAAAAAAAAAAAAAAGAATAAAGGAATAAAAACGTCGAAATTCAATCGAGCATATATACGCGTTGCACGGATGAAAACAACCACCAGCGACGTTCACTTGCGCTCACTCTCTTCCAAGACTGGAAAAGCTTTCAAGTGTGAAAAATTTCGTGTTTCCATCGAACTCAAAGAGTCGTCCGGGGGGCGAGTTTCAAGGGGTATATATCGCGGTTTTACCACGTTCTTTCAATCGCAATAAAAACGTACTCGTACACGAGATTCACCGGACAACGACCTAACACTGACTTTTTTTAAATTAATTATCGTTTTTGTTGTTTCTTTTTCGTTCGACTATATCCTTTCCGTATAGCTGACGCCGCGGGAACCGAGGAAAACTCACACGAGTATTATTGTATATTACATGAAAACACACGTACACATCGCCCAAACACGACACACGTACGCGACGTTTTTTTTAACGTGCGCTGTTCCTCGGCTTTGCGCTCACTGCGCTTTCCCTAGTCGGTCGTCGCTACGCAGACGCACCATTCGTGTACACCAACACACGCATATATATCCCTATACATACATCCGTGTGCGCGATTGAAGCATACATACATGTATTATATATGTGACGTATATCCTCACGCCTCTACTCTAGCAATCCAATATAATTCCTCAAAGCCAACAGAGTATTGTAACTTGGTATGCGACAAGCAAAAGAGGCACGTTACAAATTCCTGAGGGAAATGTCCTCCTAGTTTCTACGACAGATTGCGCCACGAAATCCTTCGATCTTGCAGAATACAGAAAAAACTATTCGAGAGAAACGAAACATATTCCAGCTCGAGACAAATGCCATTGGCATTATCTCCAGGCAACTTCTACCGATATTATTCATAATTTGTCAATTTATCCGTGTTGTCTTTTTTTTTTACTTATACGTAAATAACTAGTTAGTATTGAAGAACAAGAAGAAGAGAGAGAGACCGGAAATGCAATGACCCCATGCGCGGGAAAGACGTAGCAATTCTAGGTTTCTCCGTTGTTCTAGTTCAAGTCGTTCTATTCACGTACCAACTTAACCTCAATGTGTGTATGCGTATATATATATTAGCAAAAAATACACCATCATCCAAAATGTCCGGTCATCTCGTATATTCAACTTATCAGCTGTAAAAAATTGTTCCATACGACTCGTAATTTAAAAATTCTCATTAGGCTCGAATTTTTAATCATAGAGATTGTTTCAACCAAGTTGAGCTATCGAATGGACGAAATGGATCAAGCATTTGTATTATATGATAGTTTTTCAATGCGACAACTTATTGACTGAATACTTGTGAATGAAGTTGTAGGAATTAAATGCGCAGTATATACATATTGTATACGCAAGTGTATATGAGCAATCTATATATGTCTGTATACACACATATAACCTTCGTTGCAGCTGACAATTGAGGTTCAGGTCGACGTACCCCAACGTCGTCGTCCAGGATAAATAATTTACGATAGTTTCAACTCCGATCCTTTCAACACCCATTTATTCTTTGTCGTTTTTATAATTTTCTTGTTTTTGAGCGCGTTACATATTTTTGTTGTAATCTTCCAATGTTGACCTCGAAAACGACCCACGAAAATTCTCGCTACGATTCTCTCAACGTCGTTTGATATTATGATACTTGATGCTAGACAAGAGTTTGACAATACTACGTTTTTGAAAGTGAGAAACCAGATATGGAGTGTGAGTACAAATTTTTTATATTAACTTTTTTCGCGTTCGTCGATGTTAAAACTTTAATTGTGAGGGCTAATTTGGAGGCTTCTTTCTAAGGATTTTCCGATCATATTTCGAGACCCAACCCTGAAAAATAGAGGGGACACATTCTTTGTTTCCAATGACGCAATTCATGTTATTGACGTTTGAAAATTATTTAGACTTGAAGTGAAATATTAATTGATTTGACAATTTTATGAAAAAGCGCCGAATTTTCGATTTACATTTAAAATTTCGGTCAAAAATCAATGGCTTCAGAGAAATTGTTAACCAATCTCCTTTACAATAAAACAACTTCAATGATTGATTTTCACATATTTCTGTTTTATTACACCACGAATGTCAAAGCAAAAATTGTCTAGCAAACACCCAATTGATTATTTCACTAATTTGAAGCAGAAGCTCTGTGTTGCCTGTTCATTGTTTAACATATTTTTAATTTGATCTGAATAAATAATTCCCTAAATCAAGAAAAGTTTTTTGATTTTATTATTTCCAATTTTACATAAAATCTCTTTGGAGATGACGTAGATTGAATATACTTGGAATCGTTCTTCAGATGACATAGATGAACGCAGGGACGAAGGAGAACTCAACGATGCTCAGGAAAGGGCTGAACGTATTGTGTTACTCGATGAGAGAGAAAATGCAGTGGCTGAAGGGGAGAATCAGGGTGGAGAAGAGAATGCCGAAAGCGACGTGGAGCAAGAAATAACAGGAGAAGCGGACGAGCGAGCGGAGGAGAGCGACGAAGGTGCCAAAAGAGCAAAGAGAGCAAAATTAGAAGCGCCAGCAGAGTCAGAAACGAAAAACGATTCGGACGAGGAGGATGCTGACACGGGACAAATATGCCCGATTTGTATGGACACTTGGAGTAATTCAGGGGATCATAGGTTGTGTTCGTTGCGCTGCGGCCATCTGTTTGGTCACAATTGCGTTTTGAAATGGCTCCAGGTGGGTTGCACGGCGGGAAATCGAAGATGTCCTCAATGCAACAGGAAAGCAGCTGTGAAAGACATAAGAATATTGTACGCTCGAAAAGTGTCTGCTATCGACACGGTCGAAATTGAAAAATTAAAAAAAGAATTGACTGAGGTTACTGTAGAGAAAAATCGATTGGAAATGGAAGTTTCAAAATGCCATTTACGACAAAAGTTATACGACCAACAACTGGCGAGCATGGCTTCAAGAATGGCCGAGCTAGAGAGGCAGCAGACAGATATGAGTCTACGACTGAACGAGAGTGTTTCGAGGACGTCCTCGCATAAATTTTATCTGGAAAAGACTCTGGAGATCTCGAAAGACGGTGGATGTCGGGTGCTCGATTACAATCCTTGGGAATGTTGTATAGTCGTCTCTCAAAAATCTGCCAATCCCCTTTTCTCTGGTTATGGAGTGAGAAAGATAAATACAGAAATGATGCAGGCTGGGCCTTACATACTACTGCACAACCAGGCAATAAGAGACTTGGCATTTCATCCCACCCAACAGAGTCTCCTGTTGAGTGTGAGTTTCGACAAAACCGTGAAAATCGTTGATATCCATAACAACGTTGTGGTCCACGGTTACCCCGTAGATTCTCAGCTCTGGAGTGGCTGCTGGTCCGCTGAGGATTCCAATATTTTACTCGTTGGTGGACAGAACGGTTCCATAACCGAATTCGACATCAGACAAACGAACGGAGCGATCGCTACTCACGAGAGTCCCAGCGACCGTTCACCAGTTGTCTCTCTTGCTACTGTACCTGCAAATTCGGCCGGTGGAATGGGAAGAGGTGGATTCATTGCTGCTCATCTCAACACTTGCTACGCATACGAACACAAAGATCCCTCGCTCTGGTCGACTAAACAAATGTTTCTCGAAGGTCCTTTTATTTCCGTTCGTTATGACGAGAAAAATCATCACGCCCTCATATCCTCCAGGCCGAACGCCAGAACACCCAATTCTCGTCACACTGTTTTCAGTATCGAACAAGGCAACGAAGAAGCTCTCGTTTGCAACATTGTTCACACTTTCAATGGCGGCAATTCTCAACAAATGCTCTCACGCCCTTGTCACATCAACGTCGGCGACGATACCTTAATCGCTGCTCATCAAGAATCCACCAAATCTATTCCATTATGGAGCATCTCCTCCGGCAAACAAATGTACAGTCTTCCAGTCTCGGATCCGGTACTCGACATGTGCTCCTTTCGATCCAACGATAATATCTTTCTCGCTACACTATCGTCCACCAAACTCAGACTCTACAATCACGGATAAATTAATCTCTTTAGTTTTTCGAGTTCATATCATGCTCTTTTCTTCATTTTTTAAGTAAATATTTGTATGTATTAAGCATGTTTTACACGTTCATTCCCAGCCAAATATCCATTCGATCACATCCAGTATTGAACTGTTTTGCGAGAGTTTCGAAAAAATTTCGCTTTCTTCGCACGAACTGCGGTTTGAACTAATAGTGATCCCAATAAGCTTATCAAATTTTTGTACATACCAATGTCAAATGATTAACGCTTTTGCAAACGCGCGAACTTCGATATCAAATTTTTTCCGCAATTGCACGCTTGAAAAATTCACTGTAAGTGCTTAGGATATTTTGCTTTTAGGTGAATTCCTAATATTTTCACACATTTCTCTGAACAAAGGAGTCGTATCGAATAAATTTTTCGGCTGTGAAATCACCTGTAAAATATTTTCGAACAGACGAGTGAAATGAAAAAACTCCAAAGTACACACGCATCTCAAAAACGTCTCGAATTTTCGCAGGAATGAAAGACTGAAAACTGAATAAAAATATCATCAAACGCTCTGTCACGTTGACCACAATCGCACCCCTTTCCTCCACGTTTTTCTTTTTCTAGACAAATGTACAGCCTTTAGAGAAACGACGTTCTGATAAAACGATTTAAAGTTAAATCTAAGGACTAGTAATTACATATATATAAATATATAGAGACAGAGATATTGTTTTTCTTTTTATACGAAATACGATATTTAGCGTTAAGAGAATTTTGTGATACGGGAGTACGGAATTTTACACGAAAAGAACAAATAAATATTGGAAATAACGAAAATAGAAACTAATGTTTCAACTAATTTTCAAGTTTATTTCTTTTACTGTGGGGATTATCCATAAATTCAGGCTTTTACAAATAATTGTTTATTAATATTCGTTTTGCTTTTCATTCGAAATATTGATTTACAACGATCGAACCTTTCAAACGCACATTTCTGTATGTGTGATTTTACGTGTGAGTGTATTTTTGTTCATATTACTTGTCTTGCTCTCATATCGCTCTGAATTCGGTTGGCGGGATGGATGAGGGTTCGTTGATTTCATCGTTTAACCACGCGCCTGATTCTAGGCGCTGAGATATCGATTCGACAATTATTTAGAGATGCGATTCCCTCCGAAAAGTAATTTATTCTTGAAAATTTATCAACGTTTGTTGACGCTTTCATTTGCACAAACAAAAAACGTACATAAAAACACGCTTCGATCGAAATAATACATCTCTGAGTACAGACTGCGTAAAAATAATGAAAAAAAAATTCGTAAAAATCATCCAATTAGAATTCATCTATAAAAAAAAATCGAGACCTTTGCTTTTTCGTCTGCCTATGATGCAGCAACGTAAATATGCTTTTCAAAAGTTTGTGTGTAAATGTGAAACTTTCTAGAATTACAACAAATCGGAAATTTAAAAATGAAGATTTGACATCGACCCGCGGAACACACTGAAAATTCTCGTTAAATGCAATTGCGCTTCCCTTATTCTCACGTCGAAATATTCCTGAGGCTGGAATGTAAACCCCTCTCGCGTCGTACACTCCACATTTTCGTTTTAGTATTGTATAGTTGTGTTCGTGTATATTATCGTTCATACCGCAATTACAGTGGATATTCGCGTTGAAATAGGAGTCTCGATAACGAATAATTTTATCTCCAAAAGCTGCTGACTCGTGAAACATTTGGTTTCAATTCTGTTCGATTGTTGCTGTATTAGAATCATTATTTCGGGGATTCATGTGAAAAAATGACAGCTAGAAAATCCGTTACTTGAAAATGAACGATTCAATTTTTCAGTCCATCCATGATATTAGTGAATATTTTGTCAATAATCTACTCGTAATTCAAAGCAAAAAAGCGCGACTATTTTTCAAATGCAAATCGTACCGAGACTCCTACTTGAAATATGGCAATATTAATCAACAACATTGGACAAAAGCTCGCGCTCCAAGGCGGGACTTTCGGTCCGGACGTTCATTTTTTTACTCTCAAAAAACCCAACACCGCAAAAAATGTACAAAATTTAAATATTAACAGTATAACTTTAAGGTGTACGATTCTTCTTTTTACAAATGTAAACTAACGCTAAAATAATTACTCGACTATCTGTTTGCTTCCTTTCTCCTTCGTTTTTTTTTCTCTCTTGTTAGATAATGTACACTAAGGACAGATGGAGCCAATATAGACTTTGAGAACAGAGATATATAATTTTTCGCAATAGCATGTTCGTGTGGGAAGTACTTTGGGCGTCGAAATACAAGAGAAAGAAATAGCAAAGGCAGAGATTGTGGCGAATGTCGTTCAATCAAAAGACTTTGTTTGTATCCCACAGCAATTTAATTCGCAACGTTCATTACGAAATGTCCATGTTAATTAGTCTATTGACGAGGGAGGGAACGAGCAAAAAAAATCAAAAAATATACGCAGGAGTAGAAATTGTGTTCAACCATGAGAATTCCATGAGTCGCTAAATATATCGAAAGTATCCCATAACAAAGCCTTAGCAGAATTGTGAGTCGTTGCCCTCTGTATCCATGGATTGATGCTTCATTTCATATTTTTTGGTGTTCAATTCAACCAGCTATTGATTGCGATGGAAATGGATAGCAGAGGGTGGAAGGGCGAAAAAAAAACTCGTGTGAGCGGTGTGTGAGGTAATTCGGAGAATAATCACTAACTGAAGAGTTGTTCCGTAGCTCTTTCCAAATCCCAATTGTAAGAGGATAACGCGACTCTCGCGTTGTGCTCTTCGACTCCCATATCCGTTAGTCGTCTTATTTTTTCGTGCAGTTCTATCTTTTCTTCAGGCCCTGTAATTTACGAATATGTAGATAAATTTTCTTTGGAATTAAAACTTACAGTGAAAAATATAATTTTTGGCCTTATTTTTTATCTAGATAGAAATAATCATTGTACATTCATCTATACATTATTAATCGGAAAAATTCATTGTTAATTACGAACTACCTCCAGCGTACACGCTTGTCCAGTGTTTAGCTGTTTGTCTGAACATCTCTGGATTTTCCTTATATTGTTTAGCAACTACAGCATCCTGAGGATCATCCGGCTCCGCTGCCGAAAGCAGGGCTTGCAATGATAATAATACCGTGCGTAGCGTCATCGCTGCTGCCCTTCAATAATTCATTACTCAAACGTTAATTCATTCCCTGAGTAAATCCTTTTTCTTTTTCATTTTTTATGCATTACGTACCATTGGTCCTTCAATATGTCCAGACAAATCGCCCCCGTTACTGACGATATGTTTGGGTGCCATATTTTCGTTATGAAACGGACCTGAGAAATTAAGTATAGATATTTTTTGTTTTTGATGTTGACTTTCACATTTTGCAAAAATAAATCTTTCAACTTGAGAGAGTATTATTGTCTAAAGTTAATTTTTAGTTTTTGACCAATCTCCATTGGATAGTATAAATGATTTGAAGCAAATACTCACTTTTGGTGGATTGAAGGGATAAGTTTCAGGGACTTTGATTTCCAGAACAAAGATGCCATTTTCGTACGGTGTATCAGGAGGTCCAGCAATTTCTCCTCTTAATTCAGTAAAGCTGTCGTTAACTAACTCAACCCTGATGGCGCATTTGGCAACCTTTGAGAAAAACATAAAAGGATTTTAGGAAAAAATGAATATGAGATACTCAAGAAGTTTTTAAACAATCGAGTACAAGAAATAAAGGTCAGATCTAGTCTTCCATGGGAAATTTTGGAAAGGCAGTCAATTTTTTTCTGAAGATTCTCCTGTCAACCATGTCAATTTATGTCTCATTACATAACTCTGGAATAATCGGAGAAAAAATTGCCCAACTATGACGAACAGAGACTTAATAAAAATCTTTGGTTGAAAAAAGATATAAAGAGGCGGGAAGATTGAAACTATTGGTACTTTTCGTAAGCCTTAATCTTTATGACCTCTGACACGGGCCGCCGGACAGCACAATATGGTGAAATTACTGGCTAGCTGATTATAAGACTCGTCAATGGCGGGAATAATGCTTTGCATCTTTCGAAACACAGCACAAGCAGCAAGATAAAGGAAAATAACTTTTTCTCCATTTTTGCTCTCAGAAGCAGCGACAAATGGATTGCGGCAAGTGCGAACGTGCAGTGTCAAGTCGTCAAACCAATGACGAAGCAACGTCTCAGGAGAGGGGTGAGTTTATTCGTCAACGATTATAAAAAGAATACAGTAGCATCATAAAACTTTTCGAAAAGTACCCATTTTTGATTCTTGATCGAAAAAATGTGTGGAGAAATTTGTTTCGAGAAACCGTCGCGTAGTATTTTTCCTTTGTTCGATCACAATTGCGTCATAACAAAATTTATCATTTTTATTTGCTAAGGCTTCAAAAAACATTTTTTCAAATCATTTAATTGACAAAGTGAAAATGAAAAAGAGACTCACCTCTTCGCTCTTAAGAACCTCTTTGAATTCGCGTTTGATACGCTGAGCCGCAATATTTGCCATGGCTCCGATTGAGAAACACCGACACCCTTTTCACAAACGGTCAGCAGTACAATGTCATCGTGCGAATTGTGAAATTTTCTTAAACCTGTGTTCACAATTAAGCTAGTCGTTGATTTTCTATTCGGTCAAAATACTTAGGTTTTGTTCGACGACGTGTGCTGCGACCGGCGCGCGCGCGTTACCGTTCTTCTTGATCAACGTATTTTTTTCTCTTTTTCTTTTCGACTTTTTTTTCTCTTTATTGTACTCTTTTCCTCTAACCTCTCAAACTTTTGTTGGATGAAATTTGGCGAATGATGAGAAGTTTTTTTTGGCTAGCCAACAAATTTGTAGTGACGCACGAGGTTAGAACATGGGAACGTTATTTTTGACACTTGGAGGACAATTTCGACGTTATTTTTGTCAAATACATTTGAGAAATAATACGATGGAATTGAGAAGAAGAGAGTAAACGCAACTCCGGCAACGTAAAAATTTAATCATTCGATCACCACCGGCGCCACATTTGATCGTGAAAAAGTTGACTGTCACCCGCCTCCCTGAGACTCTTTTTTTCTATCTCCTTACTCTCTCTTACTAATATATAGAGATAGGGGACAATCTGCTGTCTAGAGTCACGTCTCGGGGCGGCAAATTTAAATATTCGTTCGCTGGGAGACCATTAGCACGGCGCTGGTATCGCAGCTGTAACTGAAATGTTTAAATTTAAAAACCGTAATTGATTTTTTGGTTTCTATAAATCATTGTTGAATCGCTTTTAATATTAGTTCAATATTAAAATCAATAAACAGATTATTTTCAGTAAAAAAACCTTTCAATTACGTCAGTTTGCGTCGTCCACGTCTTATCCGGTAAATCAATAATATGAATTTGATTACATAAAACCCGCATTATTGGATCGGTTTTGCGATAACAAAAATCAATATTTCAAAACAAAACAAACCTTTTTCTCAAACTACATTAATTAGTTGTTTATGATTTCATCACTTTCTATTTTTTTCTTCTAATATTGAAAATCGGTGTGAAAGAAATTATTTTTCTCAATATTCAATCGCCAGGTGTCGCATTTCTAAAGTTTTTGTTTCCCCGGTATACGAGATTCAGAGATAAAGAGCCGGAGATAAAAAAAGAAACATATTGTAGGAGGATATTTATATCGCTGCTGAGCACACACGTGTTCTCGTGCTCGATAATTTCACCTGGGTTTTTCACGCGGAATAGGTACTATACATTTTATAAGTGATTTTTCGTTTAGTCCAAATTTAGACGGAGCTAAGAGGCTGGTCAATGAGCTCCACCAAAAACGTCATAATCCCTCGGACTTATAATTTCACACTCGTTCTCTCGACGTTATTTTAACCGGCCTCCATCTCATCGTCCATCGGAGATTTGCTCTCAGAAATTTATGTAGATTGTAGCAAAAACAAGACTATTTTGATTTCACAAAATTTTCAACTTTCAATAAGAAAAAAACAAGAAAAAAAATTTTTTAAATTCATATTATTTATCCAAACATTATCTTTGTTGTCGCATATATGTTTGCAATAGTTAATATGAAAAATCATCGCTCGATAATTTTTTGAAAATAGAAGACACTTTTTGTATTTGTAGTTCTTGTTTAAATATTCAGTTTTTTCTTTTCATTTTCAGCAGATTTTTTCTATCTCCCGAAACTTGTGTGAATTCCTAACCTACATTTTTCATGCTCGTAGCCATATTATCCACGTGTTAGAAATCTTGAGCGAAATTTGCATAAATTCAAACTAGATATATAGCATTTAATCTACTATACTTTCGCTTGAATTTTCACATGGATTCTCATTCATCTTGTATATATATATTTCTAAAATGGTTCACTTATTTATGAACGATTAAAAAACAAATATTTTTATAGCAAATAACGGAAAGTGAGACTTTATTATGAATTGTATGATTGCACGGCTCATAACAAGACGTCATAGATTATTGCAATGACGCTAAATTTTTTACACAACACGTATTTTGGATACATATTTATCGATAATATTTTTTTCCCACTGCTTAGAAAAGGATAGAAAGACAAAGAGATAAAAATAAATCTCGCAAAATATAATGTTTTCTATAATCAAGCTGCGATCCATGAATTTTGGTTATGGCTTCCCATCAGAAAATATTCGGATTCGGAAACATTTCTCGTACCGTCCCGAAAAGGAATAGGAAAGAGAGAGAGAGAGCTAGGATTGTAAGCACCGTGAACGTGTCTGTTTCGCAATAATAACGAGCAATGTCAAGCAAGGAACTTGGCCTCTTACGTGTATAGATGTGTGCTTGTGTTCGAGAAAGATTATGAAATGATGAAACGAGAAAGATTTATTTGCGTCTCTGTCTCGCTTTAGACAAAACGCGCGAAGGAAGCACGAAAAGTCGTCGATAAGAAAGAGCGCATTATACAGTTTCTGGCAAAATGTATATATATATACGCGTACACAAGTATAAATATGTACATCAAAGTGGGCGGAGCTAGTTCCCAAAGTACGTCACTTCCGGCAGTGGGGAAGTGAGCGCGGATTGGTCGAGAGCGGCTCTTTTTTCCCCTCGGCGTTTATCTTTTTTTTCAGTAATGCCCGTGTCCCAGCCAGTGCGTGCCAAGAGTTTGTTACGCGCAAACTTGGAGAAATCGCGCGGTGGTGGTTTATTGCAGAGCAGAATGCCGAACATAAAAGTCTTCAGCGGCTCGTCCCATCCGGATTTGGCACAACGTATTGTCGACAGACTCGGCATCGATATCGGCAAAGTTGTCACCAAGAAATTCAGCAACCTCGAGACATGGTAATGGTCGACTATTAGAACCACGCGCTCGCGAATCGCAACCCCATCCTTTCCCTCCCCCTTTTCTGCATAACCACGTTATATTATCGCTCTAACGCTTTGCCAATACCACGTGCTTCATATTTTTCATTAATTTCTCATCTTTCGCTGTAAACTCGAAATTTCCCATTTAAATTCATCATCGTCCATCAGAAACGTGCTCCGCAAGTTTCGCGATTTCTCTGTTTTTTCGGCAGTTTCCGGCACAAAAATGTGCCCAGTGATTGAAAAAAAAAATGGCAACCCCCGTTCCGAAGACAGCTGCTACCCTTATTAAAGCTAACTTAATTCTCTCGTTTTTTCTACTTGAAATTGATACTATAAAATTCGATGATCCATCATTAAAATATATTCGTTTTTTTTTTTTAAATTCGGGTTTTTCGAAAATCAACCTGTTCCGACGCGCTCTCCCGCGTCAAAACAAATGCCCATGTGTTTTTCATTCCTCCATTTTGAATGATGACCTTTTTACTGAATTGCACTGTTTGAAGATTTTCACCCCACGTTTTTGTTATTGTCTATATTCGTTCGGCTTTTTTTTGAGCATTCCATTCCATCTTATCTATTCTACTACAGACACGCCATATTTTTGCATGTTTTCTAGTCTCAAATGCCGGAGTTTTTTCTCAGTTTTTCAGTTCCCGATAAAAATCGAAGCAAATCGTGTTTGTTGTATTGCATCATTCGTGTACTCAATTCTGTGACTGGCAACCTCTTCTATTTTTTTAAACGTTCATTTTTGATTGAGGAACGTTAATTGGCCATGCCGGCAGCGCGGTTTTTATTCAATCGTATTAGTGTCTCACACAAGCTTACGACAGCTTTTAGTTCGTGTTTGTGCAGCTCCATTACACCTTTCTCCCACTCCTTCTTTTTGAATCTATACGACCTTCGCTATACGTAATAATTTACCGAGTCTGTTAAACTTTTCCTTCCAAATATACGCTGATTTATAATGATTTCAGTGATTTATAGGCCTGATTAGAAATCTCGCTACATCCATAGCCATTTTTTATTTATAGCAGTCTCATCTTCATAAAAAGAAGTTTGTTTCCTATCAAGATGAATTTGCGCTAACGTTCTATTTTCTGCATTCGAATTTTTCATCAATTTTCATCATTTTTTACATCAAACGACTATATTTATACAACTCTTAGGATCAAAAATGTTTGTTCAATTTTAAATATAAAAATAATCATTTATGCGCATAATTAAAAACTTAACGTATCTTTGAATTATTAAATCGATGACTTATCCTAACGAATCGTCCTCTACTGTTTGACCAAATATTCAAACGTGAGATAAACAAATTAACAAAAATTGAATCCCTTCCACCCACAAACGACGAGTTTGAATAAATGTTTATTTTTATTAAAATTCTTCGAACAAAAAATTGATCCTTTGTCACAACAGCACCAGATTCTCATATAAAATGTGATTCCGCAGTGTGGAAATTGGAGAATCGGTACGAGGCGAAGATGTCTACATTGTACAGAGCGGTAGCGGAGAAGTCAATGACAATTTGATGGAACTGTTGATAATGATAAACGCATGCAAGATAGCATCGGCGTCGAGAGTAACGGCAGTTATACCTTGTTTTCCATATGCGAGGCAGGACAAGAAGGACAAGGTACGAGATGCGGTACATTGAATTTTTTTTCACTTTTTTTAAACCCGTAGTTAGAAATTTAGTGGTTAAATCCTGTAAAGAGTAAAAAAATACAAATTTTCCTATTTTCTTAAATGGTTATTATTAAGTTTTCATTGAGATAGATATTGGCATGGTTGGTTTATGGGGATGAACAAAATTCAGGTTAAAAGCGATTCGGTCGGTTCACAGGAATCGAGCTGCAGATATATCGGACATGAAAGATTACTTATTTGCAAAATACGTATGAATATGTGGGTTTAGGTTTGAAGAAAACGGCGGTGATTCGTCGTGAAAAAAAGAAAGACGAAGCGCGTATTGATCGATGAAAAAAAAAAAAGCGGACGAAAGGCGAGATTCATGTTTACAATGATGAATTATTATTTTTTTTCTCCATTATGGTATCTTCACAGGGCGGTGATGGTGCGGATAAAACCGACCCCGCAAAGAATCGGGTTGTCGTGAAGTCGAACGAGTGGAAATTCAGGGTAAATTTGTGGCGATTCTACGAATTTCGCCATTATCAATATTCTTCCTCATTTTATGTTTTTTTTTTCTATTTTTTTTTTTTAATTTATTATTGTAGCTTTTGCATCTGTATGGGGATGAAACAATGCGCCAATCACTGTCGTCCGACACATTCGTGGGAGAAAACAAGAAGCAAAAAACTAAGCCTTAACGCGAAACACTTGGTAGACTTAGAGGTCTTGTCAATCGTTTCAGTTTCATTGAAATTTTTCATTTCCAAGCTCATTTTTTATCGTCATTGGGTAACCTCGTCGTGAAGCTCCGAAAAAACTATACACACGCACAAACGTACTTATTTTCATGATTTTGTAATATTTTTTTAATAATTCGTGAAAGGAGACTTTTTCCAGGTGCTAAGAAGAAAATGATTTTCTTTTTTTTTTTTTTCATTTTTTTTCACGAGCAGCTCGGCTCTGCTGGGGAGAAAAGTAAACAAAATGCATGAGCTCAATTACCGAGGACTATATAATTGAGAAAATAATGAAATATCATAATTTGGCTAAATTTTATATTCTATTTTTTATTATTATTCATTTTATTAATTTTGTCATCGATTATTAATTATTTTTTTGCTAACACACATTGATTTATCAAAGCACGTGAATGATTGAAAAAATGAGGGATTTTCAAGTCAAATGGACGGAAATAAACACACATTTACAATAGCGAAACTCGTATTCGTCGCGTGTGAGAAAATATATGACGAAAGTTGTGCCTGGGATTGGCTAATCTAAATATCATTAACGAGTTTATTACAAAACGCTTGGCAGACACTATTATCCGGTTCAATTTCGCTTTTATCATCCTTCATCGTTATACAAGAGAAAGAGTGAGAGAGAGAGAGAGTGAAAAACCGTGATCGATTTTCATGCAGTTTTACCCTGTCATCTCTCTTCCAATAACGGAAGAATTTTGAAAACAGTTTTCAGTAATTGCAACTTTGGTAACAAAAACGCAGTCGGTTTTAGTAGAAATTAAGGGGATTTTTCATCATTTCAAGATGATTGGAAGTTTAAGATGATGGAATACTAATTTTGTGGTCAATATTCAAATAATTTTCTCACAAACTGGCCATCAATTTTTGGTACCCCTGTCGATTTAACCCAAAATGAGAAATTTCCTAACAAATCTTACAAACACAAAATAGGTAAAAGTTTTTATTTTTATTCATTCGTTTCTCAATATTTCGTACGTATGAACTTGACGAAGCAATATTTCAGTCGTATCAATCGTTGAGTGATAGCCACACTGTCAAACTGGAAGAGAAATTCGCAATTTCGATTGAAAAATTGTTGAGACAATATTTATCGATTTGTTCCGTGAACTGGAGAAAAAAAATTGAGCAAGCAATCATGTTGATTCGAACACGAGGGTAAAGGCTTTTTTAAATCAAGTTAAAAAGAAAAATCCCGCGAACGCGTCTCAATCGAATAACCTCAGGGTTATCGACAAAAGTCCGATAACCCCGTTGCAAAAGAGAGACTGACTGATCGCAGGGGGCAATATAAATGTTACAATTGCAGCATTGATTGATAAAAAAAAATGCAAAAAAAGCAAGGAGGATAGAGAAGAGAGGAAAACGAGTTATCGATGGCTGGAGTGTAACAAATATTGTCGAAGCGAATGTCTCCTCGACTAACGTCACAGAAATTGTATGAATAAATAACAATAATGATTTTAACATTCGCACGGGTTTGAAATACGTGTGGTGAATTGAAATTCTCATTTATCGCTATTTTCCCCGTTGCTAATGCCTTTTCAGTTTTTATCCTCGTTACGATTGTTGCGCACTGGAAGAATTATACTTGAAAAAATGAAAATAAGAATCATAGAAACGTACACGAAACTTTGTTGCTAATTTTGGGGAGAATTTTAATTTTGAGCCTGCAATGGGAGTGCGGTCCACTGTTGTTTTCTGAGCCAAGAGATTTTTATTCTTTTGAATTGTTTTCTAGCTTTAATATTTGTACGAAATTTTTAGTGGTGATAGTAACTTTTATAGAGAGTTCAGTCACACCGAGTTCTGCTGTGGATTGAAGCCTGACATTTAGTTCATAATTTTTTTTCGTCTACATTATTTATTTTTCCTTGAATGATGAATTATTGTGTTTTATAATTGTTGAAAAGGATGAAAAGGGAAGTTGATAGAGTTTACGATAAAGTTGTATAATTGATCTGAATAGTTGGGTGATTTTCAGGACTTTGTGCCCGACCTGTCGACAGTGAGTATATAACGAGAAGCAAGATTTACCGAGTGAAGCGTTTGTAATTATACTCATAACTCGTATTCTGTATCGACTTGTTATCTCGTTTTCTATATTTTTTTTTTTTTTTTTTCGTTCAACACTTTCAATCTCCTGATTCTTTCGAATCGTTTACTTCAATCTTTTTTCCGTATTCTTTTAATTGGCCAATTACATTTCCCGTAGGACTAACAACAGAAATAAAACAAAAAGGCAAAGTTATAAATGCCAGTTGATGAACATATATTATCATTTGAAAGGAAAAACCGACCATTCTGTTATTTTTAATATTCTCTTTTATATCTGCTCTGCACACGACCATTATCACGGTTGTCCCCCATGAATGAATGGAACTATTCGGTAAAAGCATTATTGACATCTGAATGAGAGGGCAAAATATTAATACGATAGCGAATATGTGGTGTCGTTATCGGTGGATTGAAATTACTTTGGGTATCGAGATATTTACGATTGATTTTTTTTTTGGGTACTAATTTAATTGTTTTTTTTTCTCGTCGCTTGTTGTCATTTCTTTTTTTGTAATTCTTCAACTTATTACACGAGTGCAAAAAACTAATAACGATTAACGCCTGCCACTGAACAGCGGCTGCTTCAACAAGAGTATGATTACGAAGTAAAAATCACCGTAATACCTCATTTTCATATTGAAACAAAAAAAAAATACAAAAATCTAAATCCATTGAAAGTTTGAAGCCGGTAACCATTCATTAACAAAGAATCGAGCTTTTGTCACGTTTCCAGCATAATTTCGTTTCTGTCGTGGTAGATAATGGATTTTTTTCTTTTTTTTTTCAAACGATAAGCATTGCCATGCACGTTGAAGCACAAAATATGTTCCTCCAAGGTTTACACGTTCGCCAAAGATCCTCGATAACTATTCGTTATCACGATCCGAGCGATAGTTCGAAAAAAAAAAAAGAAAAAAATAGATAAATCACACGAACGATAATGACTTCGAGGTTCGCTGTGCTCGGTATTATTTCGGTTTCCCATTTTTCGTTTTTGTTATTAACTACTTTAGTCGATATCGCTTTACTTACAGTACCCGTCGAGTCTAACTGGGGTGCATTTGCAACGAGATCGTTTTTTTTTCCTTCATTCAATTGTTTTCTTTCATTCGAGTATTTCTTTGTCAAAATGTTACGTTTATACTCTTTTTCGTCACTGTCTCTGAACACTTAGCGTTTGTATTCATATTTTGTCCCCTCTGAAGTGGCCTTGCCAAGGCTCAAAAGCATAAATTCGTATAATGAGAAAACCGAAAAAACAAAGTGAGAAATCATTTCGTAATACTAAATTCTCTGTGATTTTTCTCTCATTCTGTACATAAAAACGCGACTTATTTGTGTCAACAAAATGAATTCGCACACCTCGTCTCACATTCTTTGTTTGTCCCTTTTCTTTTCTCTCTCTCTCTCTCTCTCTCTTTCTCTGTCTCTCTTTCTTTCGCTCTCTTTTTTGTTCTTCTTTATCGTTGAAAATACTTTCAGACCGCGCGGAGTTTCCGGGATCGTCCGCAATGTGTCCAAGACACCGGTAATTAAATTGGATATTTAAAAAAAAACAAACAAACAAACAAAAAAGTAACGAAACAAACAAAACGTGTATGAAGAGATAAACGAAAATGGCAAAATTAACAGGAGATGTTTTTTGATATTGCAGGATATTGCCAGTTGCAAATGGACTTGAGGGGGACTCGAGATATCCAAGGACCTTACAATCATTATATTTTTTATCGTCTTCTTACAGAGTCGTGCCCCGATATCCGCAAAATTGGTCGCCAACATGCTCTCCGTCGCCGGTGCTGATCACATTATCACCATGGATCTCCACGCTAGCCAGATCCAAGGCTTCTTTGACATACCGGTTGACAATCTTTTCGCTGAACCTGCCGTTCTCAAATGGATCAAAGAAAATATCGCAGAGTGGCGAAACAGCATTATCGTTTCTCCTGATGCTGGTGGAGCCAAAAGGTAATTTTCTTTATTCAAAATCTCTCTCGATCGTAACCTGCTTCCAATCCTTTCTCATTTCCTCTCATTTTCCTTTCAGAGTCACATCGATCGCCGATAGGCTCAACGTGGAATTCGCTCTGATTCACAAAGAGAGGAAAAAAGCGAACGAAGTTGCAAGCATGGTGCTCGTCGGAGACGTCAAAGACAGAGTGGCGATTTTGGTCGACGACATGGCTGACACTTGCGGCACGATTTGTCACGCTGCTGAGAAGCTTTTGGAGGCTGGTGCTACTAAAGTTTACGCTATTTTGACTCATGGTATCTTCAGCGGTCCAGCTATCTGTAGAATCAATAACGCTTGTTTCGAAGCTGTTGTCGTCACCAATACGATTCCTCAGGATAACCACATGAAAGATTGCCCAAAAATCCAGGTAAAAATCAGCCGATTATGAATTCCGAATAAGTAGTAATTCATTAGTTGTGACGAAAACGATATTGAAAATCAATTTGTTTACTAATCTTTTGTAGTGCATCGACGTTTCGATGATGTTTGCCGAGGCGGTGCGGAGGACTCACAACGGAGAATCGGTCTCGTATCTATTCTCGAACGTTCCGTATTGAGAGGACGTATGCGTGAAATGGAACGCGACTGAAAACGAAGAAAATGCAAAAAAGGCAAGAGAGAAAGATAAAAGAAACACAAAAGCTCGGCCGACACTATCTAAGAAGAGTGTAATCGTACGTTAGCAGTTTCATTGTTACTACTACTCAGTTAAGTTGAAAGAAAGAAAAATATGTTCTTTTGTCCTAATGTGAGAAACGAAAAAAAAAGAAAATAAGGGACGAAAGACGAAAAAAAAAGATTTTATTCCATCCAAGCGTGGGCGAATCTCCTTGTTGAGTAAATCTCGAGTTATTCTCACTTGAGACAAGTTAGCACGAATACTTTCATTGGCTTGCCAAGCCATTATATTTCCTTCGCAAATCATAAGCCAACAGAGACCTTTGCATAATTTTACTTCATGTTTATTTTTTTGTTGTTTCGCTCCGTTAGAAGCATAGATTTATTTCGTCAATAAGAGTTCGCTGTTGAGCAGCACCGCGTTGCTTTCATTCCGGCTTTACATCGACAAACGTCGTCTTTGCGTCTGCAAAGTTCGACGACACTGGAAACATATTCCGAAGAAAGAAAAATCTGAATAATGCTCGAATTCTTTTACAAAATATACAGAAAATTTGGGTTTCTGAGTGGAAACGAATGAACCTCGTTCGAACGAACATTCGTTGCTCTTGACACTGTGACTTAGGATACAAAATGTTGAATTTTGCAGGCACAACGACGATATGTATATTTATATAAATATATATAAAGATAAAATGACAACGCGTTAGCAACAAAGGAATGAAGATTGAAGAATGAAAATAAAAGGAATTCGATTGAAATATCGAATCAACGAGACCAAGCAGCATAATTGTAATCACATCACGATCTGGCATCGTTTATAAACTGTTTTTATCTTTGATCATGAAGAATGAAAGAGAGAGAAAGCGAGAGTGCAAAAAATGCAAAAATACTGTATAATCCAAAACTGCGACCACTTTTACTTTCGTTTTTTTGTGTGCAACATAGAATGACAAATATGGTAGTAAATAACTGTTATATTTATAACATTTTGTCAGTAATATGCAAATCACGCAGTTTCGTGTCGATGAATTTCTTGCCAATTTATTTTATAGTATTTTTTCCTCTTTTACTCATCATTAAAGGTGAAGAAGAACCCTATCCTATTCCGAGACGAGGCGAGCAAACTCCCTCTTACCACCGAATAATCGCGCGTCCTTGGTCTCCGGATTTGGGTGAAAGAGAAAAAGTTATAAATTTTCAAACGGGAACGGTAAGTGAAAACTTACGGAGTTGATACCTTTTTCATTGCTGTTCTCCTTCGTATTGGCTAGTTTTTTTGTCTATTCGAAATTCTGTCGGGTTGCGTAGATGTACGATAAAACAAAATCATTATTTTCACTATATTCGTTTATTATATCGCGTAGCCAACTTTACACAATGTTACGCAAATATTTTAACTGGCTTTTTCACCAGTCTATGAAATACATTCGTTTAAGTACAAATCTTCGTACTATTTTTTTCCATTCTATGGCTCCGTTCCCCCTCGACCTAACAAAGGTGGACAAAGACTTTGTTAAAAGTGATTTTTCTGTTTTCCATGCTACAAAAACGCATTTCAGCCGGGAATACATTTCTGAAGAATATTTCAAGTAGAATTTGTTTTTCTGGATGCTGACATGATTTGACAATTCAAGTTGAGAAACTGATTTTCCTATCGTCATAGGTCAATTGTTTTTTTTTTCTGTCCACCTCTGTTGAACAATTAGAAAACCTTAAGACTGAGCTGTTTTTCTCATTAACAACCAGGTACAAAAGGTAAACTACGCAAGCATCGAGGCACGATGTAGCTTGCACATGAAGCTAATTACAAGTGCGATATCATGACTGACGAAATAATTCGATTATCGAGTTGTCATGTGTGGAGAGACTTCAATATTTTCAAGGTCGGATTATCCAATTGTGTCCAAAAGTTAATAAAAATATATCGTGTTCATTAAAAATTCTTCACGTATCACAATAAATTCTTACTTTTCATTAAATAATTGTGATAATTGTAATAAAAACGAACTTAGTATAGATAATTTTGTAAAATTAGATAATGCATTTCAAATTTATTGATTTTCGTTTTTCTTTTTTGTTAAAAATGCAGTTTAAAAGACGTGTTACATATAGAAATATTTGAACAAATCTTAATTGTACTATCGAAAAAATATCTACTCAAAAATATTTCCGACCATATGAAAAAGCGTCTTTGCTCTGAGAGGAGATGACCATTAGATAAAAATAATATTTAGCTAATAATTTTAATAACTCTATAGCTGAAGCACAGTAGAAAAAATTCGATCGACTAAAGCGTGCGTCTCTAGAATAAATGATCGACTATGATAAATGACCCTCAGGTTTAAAGCTATTTTGCCTTACTTTTTACAAGATTTAATTTATTTTTTGCAAGGGTTTGGCATAAAAATGTTTCGCACGTCAGTCAATTGAAGAAATGAGTCTTCGAGTTTTTTCTTCCGAAATTGCGAGTATTCTTGTTTCCTCCATTAGACAGTCCGTTTTTTTTTCACTTAATTTACAAATTTCAAAGCTTCAACATTTACTCATACCCGGGGGCAACGTAATGTCAAAGACTATTGGAGGATTACTCGGTAAATAGTTGAGATCACAAGTCGACGCGTTTATGTAGATGATTTTTCCATCCGAAGATATTCCGTAACCCTCGTGAATGTGACCAAATATGTGGTATTTTGGCTTCACTCTTTTTTGTACGATTGACAAAAGTTCAACGCAACCAGCTCGAACCCCACTGCAACAAAGATCCCCGTGTCCTATCGGCGGTGTGTGCGTTACAAGAACGTCCGTGTCTGCTGGAATCAAATCCCATTTCGCCAGACATGCCTCTCCTCGAGGAACGTTGAATGCCCATTTGCAAAATTCGGGTTGCCTGGAATAAAAAAATCCAATCAATCGGAGGTTGTTTGATAAAAACGATAATTATTATAATAATTTGAATGTTTACTGAACCAATAAATAAATTATTTTTCTAATTTTTCTTTGAATGCATTATTGAACAATTTCAGAACAGAGTGTTTTTTACCAGGGTGTTCCGTATATTTTAATTCCATAGAGTACAATTTCTGAGTCCTCCAAATAAATGCAGTTAGTGAGGTGATCCTTAACATTTCTAGTTTGAATAGCTTCGGCGAGTGTGTCCTTGGACATTCCCAGAGTCGGAATGTTGTCGAGTATACTGGTCCCGGTGTGCTTTTGTCTATCGCCACTGGTTTGCGTTGAAAACGGATGAGTAAAAGTAGGATCGAAACTCAGCTCATGGTTTCCAGCTATCACTATTTTGTGCTTGTGCGGCAAATTTCCTGATTAATATATAAAATAGAATTCAACAAAAGAATGCATCGACAATTCCATCATATATGAAAAAAATCAACTTGTCTTGACCTACGATAATTATGATCAGAAACCAATGAAAAGCTCACCTATCCAATTATTAAATTCTATGACTTCTTGAAGGCTGCCGCATTTTGTGAAATCTCCGGCATGTATGAACACATCGCCCTCCGGTACATCAAATTTTATGTAAGGCGTCAGAGAATGTGTGTCACTCATACAAACGATTCTCAACTGGAAAGGTACATTCATTTTTTGGTAAACAATAATTTGACCATTCCTAATATTCAAAATATGTATTAAAAAAAAAATCAGTGAAGAAAAAGAACCGATAACGACAAATTGTATTTATAACAAAAGCAACACGAAATATAGAAAAATTGTAAATGAAAATAAATAAAAGGTTATATTGACAGTAAAATGTACCTTATTGGCAGGTGCTTCGGTTGTAGGAGGCTTGACATTGATTTTTATAACTTTTTGTTCCTGTGAAATTTCTTGCCAAGCTGCAGTAGGATTACTGGTAAGTGGATGAATTTCTATATCCATGATTTCCTCGGGTACGTCAATTAAAAACACATAAATTAGAATCAACTTTAAAACGGAGTAGCGACAGGTGAATACGCAATTCAAATGAGCTAGCTTAAATTTCAGGTCAAATTTGACAGTTGACACTTCACGTACAACACCGTTTTGGGATTTTTTTCTTTCCTACAGTAATTTTTCTTTTTTATCGGAGCACAAATTCTTCGATAAACAAATCAATCACGAATTTATGATGGTGGCAATCCATCGTAATAAGTTATTGCTGATTTTCGCCGGGGCTTTCATTTTACAGCGAATCCTGACGTGCACTGCCCCCTTTTTTTTCACAAGCACAAGCCCAAGATCTTTCAACTAACAATCACGATTTTCCGGTAATTAAAAATCGATATCATTGTTTAAATAATTGAAATATGCGTCGGCATTGAAGTACTTGTAAAAAATCACCGAAAGATTATGTTTGACCCTTGAGCACAAAATAAAGTTCACCCATCATCTTCAGCACTTTGAGGGAGGGGGAAAAAAATCATGTACATACAAATTCCTCCACCCAATACATGTAAGAATCGATGTGTGTTTTTCGTACTTTGACCCCGCGACTCAACCAGTTTTTATATAAACGATTGATAATATTATTTTTCGCCATACCCGGTTTCGTCTTAACAAGAAAAACTTGCCGAAAACCTGTTTCGTCCGTCCAACGAATTAAACTGAGTGCAATCTGATAATTTCTAATACCGTAGTTAATATATCGAGGTTAAAATAAATCATGATCGTGTCAAAGGTATGTGAAACTTTTTTCCTGGAATATCACCTTGATCAGTTCTACAGGTTGAATAAATTATAAATACAAATTTTAAGATATTGGGCATGACCAGCGACTCCGCACTTTTAAATTACAGACAAATAAACTTAAAGAATTCTCTTCAAATTCCAGCTTTTCAACAATGCCCTACGACAAACCGTATGTCGTAATTTTTCTACAACCTCCGTCGTCTCTAATGGCTACAGTTTCCAATTAACCGAAACTCAGAAGGAAATGAAAGATGTCGCTGAAAAATTTGCCAGAGAAGAAATTATTCCTGTTGCCGCAGATTACGACAGAAGTGGAGAATATCCTTGGCCCATTATCAAGAAAGCATGGAGCTTGGGTCTCATGAATGGATCCGTTCCTCAAGAATTTGGTTAGACAAATTGTTAAGTAATTACTGGAATCGTCATTATAAAAAATCTCCCCATCAATAAACTTACTGTTAAAGAATTAAAACCGATTCAGCATGCAACCAAAATTCAAAATTTCAACACCCAAATACAAATTTTAAGTTAAAATAAAAAAGCTCAGTTAATCAACATTTGCATTCTATTGTGAATTTAAAGCTAGAATGATAAAGTTTGAATATTAATGTGCATATTCCAATTTTGCTTACAGGAGGACTTGGCCTCGGATCATTCGATTCGTGTCTCGTGACAGAAGCCATCGCGTATGGTTGTACAGCGGTGAAGACAGCAATGGAAACTTCTGGTTTGGCTGTGTGTATCATGAACCATTGTAAATTAGTAGCATTCATATTTCAATAATGATCCATTTGTGTTTTACTTTTCAGAGTACCCCAGTCAAAATTGGTGGTAACAAAGAACAAAAGAAAAAGTATTTGGGCAGACTGCTCGAAGAACCTATTGTAGCGGTAAGTTAGAAATTTGGCATGCGTTCTGAACGATAATTGGAAATATGTTTCCTAGAAAAAAGTCGAGGGCTTTTTCGTGTTTTTAGAACCACTTTTTGGTGATGTTTTCAGGCTTATTGCGTAACAGAACCTGGAGCAGGTTCGGACGTTGCTGGTCTTAAAACAAAAGCAGTGAAAAAAGGAAACGAGTGGATAATTAACGGAACAAAAATGTGGATCACAAATGGCGGTGTTGCCAGCTGGTAAGTTACAAATTATTATTGGAAATCTTGAAAACTTTTGAGAGAATACACTAAGCAGTCTTGAAGTATCTGACTCGATGTAACACTTTAAGGTACTTTGTTCTGGCCAGAACAAATCCCGATCCAAAAGCACCAGCGAGCAAAGCATTCACAGGTTTTATTGTCGATCGGGAAAGTGAGGGTCTTACGCCAGGTCGCAAGGTTAGAAATTGAACAAAACTATTCCAAAATTCATACGATACATATATTTCTCCATAATAACTGATAAAAAAAAAACAAACAAAAACGATTATAAGTAGAAAAACAGCGAATAAATCGAAACTTTGTTTCAACAGGAACTAAATATGGGACAAAGAGCATCCGACACTCGAATGATATCGTTCGAGGACGTGCGAGTCCCGGAAGAGAATGTGCTGACGGGAGAGGGTGCGGGATTCAAAATAGCGATGCAAACATTCGACAGCACGCGACCGATGGTCGCTTGCGGTGCGGTCGGTTTAGCGCAGAGGGCGATGGACGAAGCGCTGAAGTATTCTATGGAGCGAAAAGCCTTCGGGAAGGCAATAAGCGAGCATCAGTCGGTAGCGTTTATGCTCGCGGACATGGCGATTGGAATCGAAACGGCTCGACTCGCTTGGATGAAGGCAGCTTGGGCGGCGGACAACAAACTGCCAGAAGCGACAATGCTCGCGAGCATTGCCAAGTGTTACGGCGCCGACATTGCCAACAAATGCGCGACCGATGCCGTACAAATCTTCGGCGGCGCCGGTTTCAACACCGAATATCCTGTCGAAAAACTCATGAGGGACGCTAAAATTTATCAAATCTATGAAGGAACCGCACAAATTCAAAGACTCATCATTTCCCGTAATATTCTCAAGGGAAATCAAAAAGGCTGAGAATTTTTTAATTAACGCATGAGCGAGCCCGATCCTTTTTCCCAATCAATTGAATTTTCATCGCGTCGAAACTGGCACATTTGTCGATGCAACGAGGATATTCCACTTGTCAAAATTCCTTTTCAAAACGATGAATATTTCGAGTTTTAACTTCGTTCCCAAAAAGGATGGAACGAAAGTAGAAAATCTATTTTTTTTTTAATCTTCGAAATAGATGGAGGAGAAAACGAATGTTCACAGCTCGAATGCAACAGCGATGCAATACTTGATTTCGTTGATTTTGCTACTCTTACACACAACCCCAATGAAATATTTTTTATATCGAGTATACCGTTGTTGTCAAGTATACGCAATCCAACTGCCAAATAACGCAGTTATCGTTACAAATTTTACGTAAAATATATGTATTTTTGGAAATGAGTGCTTCTCAATTTAAAGTGCTCGTACGTTTCTTCGTGACGATTGTTTTTATTCGTCCTGTTGAAATTATCTGATAATTTTGATAGGCATATTTAATACAAATAAACGGTGCTAGTATTATCAGTAAACTTTAAATTATCTCTGTTTTTCCAATTTCTGTATTCTGTGAAAATTTCGATTGAAAAAAAAGGGTGCATGTCGAAGTAGTAGGGAAATTCGTAGGTTAGTTTCGAGTGAGAGTTTCACTTTCGAATATCACTAAAATAATAGCAAAAAAAAGTTCGGTAGACCCTGAAAATGAATCTGCAAATCTGAAAATAGATATTTATTAAAAGAATTATTGATGGCAGTTCGAAACTTGAAATTGGCGGGTTGAGACCGCGAGATGTCGCCATTTTGTTTTCCTGGGTCTCGGGAGTATGACGTTAGTCAAGAGTACAATTGTTCAATATTGATGTCGGGTTATCGGATCCCACACATTAATATATATTGCACGTATAAAAACGACCGACTGGATCTTATTTCGATGGTAGGTTTAGATTATTTTTTAATCGTAAATTTAATGAATTCGGAACTGTACTTGGGAAAAACGAGAGGGTGAAGTAACGAGTGGCGGTGAATTATGCAACTTGAGGTGAACGAAAAAAGGGGTTCGTCGACAGTCTTGTCCGTAAGTTGTGACACCTGACCTACTTAATGGGGAGGCGCGTTTTGTAAACGTTTCATCGCGGTCTCTCTCATTCTCTCATTCCGTCGGGTGTGAATGTGGGGAACGAGGATTAAGAGGGTGGGGGGTTGGTGCGCCGAAACGTCGTTGGACCCGAGACTCGAAGCAAAATTTCGTGATAGTGCAATATTTAAAAAAAAAGGACATAAAAAGACTGGAGAATCATCGAAATTTTGAGAAAAAGATCGTTGGCGTTCGCCCGTTTACGAGTATACGAGATACAACATGTGTGTTTACGTGTGAGAAAAGACTGAAATGAGATTGAACCGCAGCGCGAAAGAATTACGTGGTTACTGCGTGACATTTCGTCGATTGAGACAGTGCTGTAATTTTAGGGTGTTTCGCGGGGCCCAACGTTCACTCTCGAGAGCACACACACTCTCACTCTTGTACGCCATAACCACAAAACCTCTATTAAATTCTTGTGATGTTTTTGCAAGAATAATTATCCCACGAGAACCGAACGATCGATAAATAGGTATCGAATGATTATGAACCTTTTATTCCGATCCATTAATTATCTCGTTACGTCAAAGTATCATCGCGTGTTTCGTATCGGCGTTTATATAGAAGCCGAAAGGGATTGGCAGTATTGGCACACTTGACGGCTCGTTGTTGCGCGCCGAGTTTTCCCTTTCGTTTGAACATTCCCGTATCAAGCGAAACGGTCTCGAAGGGGTCTCATTCATTTCCCGCGATTCGATCCAGAATATTTATAAAATAACACTTTTAGAATTTACGCTGAAAGAGGACGACTTCATATTAAAAAATTCCGAGGACATCGCTGCTCATGACTTTTTCGAATTTCCTACTTTCGAGTTTGAACGATCGTAGATGCGTTTCTTTGTTCATTTGAATATTCAAATTATATTCGGCGATCCGCCGAAATCTTGCGAAAGAACGGGAATCGCGTTTATCACGCTGTCGCTCGGCATGTATAAACATCTATAGATATAGAGACATGAAAACTTTATTTATATATGTATATATACATACGTGTACACGCATAGGTCTTCAACATTTCGCGATTGATCTAGCATCGAGGAATGTCGCGTAAAGAATGTTCCACGAGTTACGTAATAAAATCGCGAATAAACCAATAAATCATGAGTCGAATGTGAAAATCAAAAATTCTCATTGGCTCGAGCCTCCGAGTGTCAAATTATCGTGTTTATTTATTTCCCAACGTAATAATTCCATCGGAGCGGTACAACTCTCGTTTTTCGTAGACTTTCTCGTTCTCTCTCGCTCCAGACTCTGCCCGGGGCGAGAGATTTCGCGTCTGCGCGGAACTGTTAGAGACACGAGGGTTAATGAAAAGCACGAGGAGGAAATCCTGAAAGAGAGAGAGAGAGAGAGAGGGAGAGAGCGGGAGCTGAGAGCGACTGAGGGGAACAAAGAAAAAGGAGGTATTCGCGGGTGAGAGGTCGCGAAGGAGTGCAAGGTCACGGAGTTAAGTGCAAATTATTTTCGTTAGAATTTCCCGATGAGAGGAAGATAGAGGGGCGGAAGAGAGGAAGATAGGGAAAAAAGGATAGGCGAGTGGTTTCGAATTCGTGGGTTACGTTACTGGCCAAAAAATCTTCGGTGCGGCTGTCACAGTGCGTGCGTGAGTCGCGTACGTGTGTGTGCGTGGTGGCGACTCTCGCTTGACTAAGGGAGTCCATTGCTCGTCTCTCTCGCGAGATTTCCCATCGTCTTCCCTTCTCACTCCCTCCCACACGCACGCACACACACACCACTCGCTCTCCTCTTTCTCTCTCTTTCTCCCGCGTTGCTTCCGGGGATGCAAAGTGTAAGTGAAGTGGCCTACAGACCTACATTTGTCTAACGCTCAGGAAAATCGCGTGCGCGATATCCCGCGCGCGTTCGTCGTGTTCCGTGCGCGTGTGTGTGTTTTTTTTTATTCGTTCCGTTTCGTATGTTTGTCATTCTACGTACGGGAGAATACCGCGGGACGGATTTTCCCTTTCTTCCTTCTCTTTGTCCTCTGTCTCACATATATACGTTTTTTTATCACTCCTCCCCTCCCCCCTGGCCTCTTCACTCCCCCGCGAAGAGAGGGGCTACGAAATTCTCTCTCCTCGTCCTCCTCCTCCTCCTCCTCTTCTTCTTCTTCTTCTTCTTCTTCTGCTTCGTCTTCTCGCGTGTGCGATTCTGTGTGACAGGACGGTTACAATGTCGTCGATAAGTGAACGAGTGTCCGCGATAATACAGTCGTCCAAAAAAATAACGAGCTAAATAAATACAGTGGACGCGTCTAACGAAAAAGTAGTTGTTCCCTCGATTTAATCTAGTTTATTGAACGAACGTTGTTCGTTCATCCAGTGCGTTCTCGTCGAGGAGAAAAAATAATATAAAAAGAGCGAACAGTACGAGAGGATAAAAAATTCTGCCAGGGCCGGAATCTGGGGGGGCGCTCGGTGGCTCGCCGGCGTGTCGCAGCCGCACGCACGCGCGTGTGTCCGACGAAGACAAACGTACGCTCTCGCGCTATTCCCGCTCATCGAGACCGACAGAGAAACGCGTATACAAAGCTCGCTCGCTCGCTGGCGCGCGCGCGAGAAACGGCAGAGAGAGAAAATAAGAGTAAAAAATAAAATAAGAGGAAAAATTAGCAGAGTCGAGCGGCGTGTTGGGAGTCTAAATAGCGCGGAAATAAGGGACAGAGACACTCGAGTACGATTTAAAACTCCGGGGAAAATTGTGCCGGACCAAGTATATAACCAAACAAGAGTGATGGGTTAAATTTCGCAGTGTCCGTCTACAAATATGTGTATATTTTTTCTTTGAGAGGCGCATTTCGGTGGACCAAAATTTCTTTACACTCGTGTAGGTGTTGATCGTCTACGTCATAGATATTTTTCGATTTCTTCGTGTGTGCGTGTCAGAACTATATATATATATATATATATATATACATATTGATAGACATATATATTTATATCGAAGGTGTTTGTGCTTCTTTTTCTTCATTTCGTCGTCTTCGTATAGCTCAAACAAAAAGCCCGCGCCGGCGCGAGCGAATTTTTGAATATAACAACGATTCGTTAATTCGGTTAAAACAAAGTGGAATAATAAAAAAAAGGATTGAGCTTGAAATGCACGAGGATCGAATGGCAGCTTCGACGGGAGTGCAGCAACAAAACGGCGGCGGCGGGCCTTGTGACGGCTCGTCGTCTACGATACCTAACGACCTAGAAAACGCTGTTGTCACCAGCCAAGCCGAATCCTCATCCTCCTCCGCATCTTCCTCTTCCTCATCCTCTTCGTGCAATTCGTCCAGCATCAATGTCACCAATATTATAAACGATAATCTCGAGTCGGTAAATTCGATTATTCCATCCGACGTCGTCCCTCAACAGGTTCAAGGACTTCTCGACGATCAGATGGTACATTTGCAACAACGGAGAATCGAACAACCCAGTGAAATTTGTTCCGATGATCCCATCGTCGGTAAGCCCACTCTCAAGTTTTCTTTCATTTTTTTTTATCGATTGCGGAATTTGGTTAACCGAAAATTTGGAAAATATCACGGAAGAACAATCATTCCGAAATATTATTAATTGGCTTCTTTTTCGTCCAATGGAGCCAGAAAATATTGGAATATTAAAATTTTCAAATCGTTTCTTGCTTTTTGAACTTTTCCAAATTCTTCGAGAAAATGATTTGCGAAATTATAGTTACCGTGTCGTTCCGCACTTGGCAGTGAGATGGGAAAACTGTGGAAGGAGTTCATTTTTGGATGAAATCAAAAGTCAGATTTTCAAATCGAAACAAATAAAAAAATGTTCGGCTCATAACCTCAAAACTCTGGAAGACAGAAAAAATATAATCGAACGATAAATCGAATGCGTTTTCTCGATTAATCGAGGCATTGATAGAGCGATATTGACATGCCAAAAAATTCGTATCGCTCCCAACATAATTAAATAACCTCCTGCAAACAGTTTTTAAATCTCACTCGACGTTAATAATTCCGAGACGATAATCTCCCGGTTGTATTCCGAATCTCTCGGTGCAGGGGACTTATTTATGTTTATTTTTTCCTCTTATGGGAAGGCTAGTAGTGCGGGCGAATGTGAAGAAGGCCTCTTTGTTGTCGCGATGTGCCGCTTGCCAAACTCTTTTCTCTCTCTCTCTCTTTCTCCTCCTCCTCCTTCTGCCTCTCCGTCGAGCACCACTCTACTTTTTTTTTCTTCGTATATTCCCTCCTTGCTGGGGAATGGTCCAACTTATCCTCTCTCGTCTCGTTTATTTCCGAATCCTTCTCTCGTATTCGCGGTCTCGCTCGAACGCTGGTCTCGCCATAAAATTAGTCTCACTCGCCCGCTCCTGCTCTTCTCCGCTTCTCCTTGTCCCTCAATTTCATACGCAGGCACACAGGCGCGCGCGGGACACACTCGAAACACATGTACACAAAGAACCGCAACTCGCCCGCGTTCTTTGTTACTTACCCCCTCGAATATATACGTATATATGCAAATAAACGCACACCGCGTCTCGCCTCGTGTCTCCTCACGGATCTCTCACTCTGTTGAATAAACTCGCGTTTTCTTCTTCGTTTCAACGCGGCACACACTCGCGCACATATACGTTCCACTCACACTACGATCTACGCGCAAATAAAACCGAGTCAGGCACTCTCCCTCCCTCTCGCGGCTCCCATCCGGAGAGGGTTTTCACTCTCGATCCTTTCGTGCCCCTGCCAACCGCGATTCTCCATTTCTGTTTACTTCTTTCCCCCTTTCTCTTTTCTCGTTTCGCGTAGTCGCCGCGTATGTTCGATCATTCGAAAATTTTTTCACAGTCAAAAATCTATCGGAAAAATATTTTTCTTTGTTCTACTGTTTTTTGGCAGGCAGCACTCGATAACAATGGCCGAAACGTCAAAATTTGCATTCCCAATGTTTCCCTGATTTAAATTCTCGGTGTCAAACGCGTTTTATGTCCGATTGAGAGGACACTTTTTTTCTCTCATTTCCTGCACCGAGGGAGAAAACATGCGTATTGTTTTTCAGAGCCTCTGCGACGACCCGTTTCCGTGCAATTTATGTATTTACCTTATTTAACTAGTGCACACGTGACGGACGATATGAAACAACGGATCAACAGGTGTCTCGACGCTCAGACTGGCGGCGAGACGAAGAAAAAGCCGCTGCTGCTGTTGCTGCGCTGCTCATATTCATGCAAATTTGCTCTCGAATTATTCCGAGATTTCGTCGATCATCGATCAAGTTCACCCTTCGATTTTGCCTCCCGCTGCACCTCGAAAATTTCCTTTTCTTATTCGAACGCGAGCGTTGACGAATTCGTAGCGAATTCGTGGCAGTTCTCACGCCTCGTTTCTTGCTCGTTATTTTCTTAAATTTCGATCGTTTGTTTTTCTCCTCTCATTCGCATCTTCCAGCACGCTCTGCTCCCAGTCGGTGATGCACATTCACGACCTACCGCTCTTCCAGGTTGATGCAGGCTCGGGACACTACGCGCACTCTTTTATTCCCCGCATCTTCGTCCTCTTCTTCTCATTCGCGATCTTCGCTGCACACAATACACCTGGCCCATTTCTCGCCACTGGCCTGACATCTGTCGACGAATTACGTAACTCTCCGCGCGCATTTCCAACGCGAAGCCACACACCGCTCTCCCGAGTATTATTTTATTAACCGTTTTTTTCCAAACACCGTCTTTCTTACGTACGAGACTTCGAACGACGCTGGTGGGGTCAACCGCGACAAGGTACATTTTCACTCGGATTATTATCTATCGCGAGTGCGTGACGCAAAATGCAGGGGTCGCGTGCGTCAACGATCATCAAGATTGTGTACGTCTCGGACCTTTTCAAGGGCGTTGAGGGAGTCGCTTCGTGTGTCGCGCGGGCCATTCTTTGTCTCTTTGTGACGAAAAGTCTCATTTTCGGAGAAATGACCGAGCGGACGGCGATATTGACCGAATTCTCGGAATGTTTTGTCGACTCTCCGAAAATGGCAGCGTTTCGAGGGTCGAAAATTTTATAAAATGTGACACGATTCATCGAGCATTTTGAATATTTTCGTATCTATTGAACGAATGGATAAAAAAAGGTTGACAAGTAGAATCGGAACGTGAGAAATAATGAATAGACGTTAGCTGAATCACGATTTTTTTCGCCTCTGGGAATCGATGAAATTACTGGTTTCCGATAGCACGTATCGCCGGGATATAAATTGGCACAGTCCTCCCGAGACTGAGAACTCTTTACGAATCCCACTTTTTTTTTTCAATCGATGAAATTGCGCGATATAACCAAGCCCGCCGTCTCGAATCCCCAACCGGAAATTGTTTATCGCGCGTGCTCGCAATTTCTATCCGAGTACTCGTTCGTTTTTTCCCTCTTTTTGCCCAGCTGCTGGAATTATCTCACAAATTGAAGTACGGAGCGAAGGGAAGTTCGAACAATTTGTCAGAGGAAACGATCCTCATTATTCGTATCCGAACGACACCTTCGATTCCCGATATTATTATCGATAAATAAATCTATTCAAAATTCAACGCTCAAATTTATTGATTTGAAAAAAAAAACGAAAATTCGTTAATAAACTCAAAAAAAAAATGTGAAATTGAGCCACCCAAAATTGAGCCAATTTTGGACAATTCGTCATTACTGTGAATCAGTGTTGAAAATTGGAAAAATATCATCGAAACGTTGAACGGAAATTTCGACAGAGCAATATTTCACGAGTCTCGAAGTAAAATTTGAGCGGAGGGAATATGAAGCGCGTGCGGGAAGGCACCCCGTGGAGAATATTGACAAAACAGGCGAGAGTGTTTGCTGGTGACACGGTGATGAAAGTAAGCGCAAAATGTACCTGCCGAGTGTTTCGGTGGGACTGGAAAGCACTTGTTGCACGATATTTGTATCCTTTTCTTCGGAGGCACGAGAGCAGTTCGATAAATCAGGATAATCCAAGGGCCGGGGGCTGGGGCTTTTGAAGCCTCTGTGAGTCGAGAGCGATCATACAGTTTCCAAGTGTAAATAGAACGGAGCTTGAGGGGCGGGCGGGAGCGGGGAGGGGGAAAATGAGCCGGAAGACGGTAAAAGAGGGTCTCCCAGGTATCCTCGCATAATATGCGCGCAGTGAAAACGTCACACTCGAGCAAAAACGTACCGTCAAACCTCTAAATTGCACGGACCCCTCCAAATAACATGCCCTTTCACATCTTCATCCCTCAGCTTTGAAATTGACATTTTATTTACCGTCGACTCGACTCTTATTTTTCTTCGCTCTATTCACGCTAATAGCCTGTCGCGTGTCAGACGCACGTTCTCTTCCCTCGCCAGGCCTCTCCGCTAAACTCTCCTCTGTATTCGGCCATTGTTCCCTACGAATTATTCCGTTTGCTCAATATTTTCCAACGTCATTTCTCCGGTCGCAGGACCCTCGTCGTTGCTTTTTTTTTTTTCTTTTTTTTTACTATCGACACTAATAAAAATTATTTAAGGTCGCCCGACAATCGATATTAGACGAACTCGTGATTTTTAAATTATATGATTTTTACGTGATAAACTTTCATATGGCTAAAAGATTTAATACCGAAGATTATATCAAGAAATTTACGATCAAAAATAAAAATGTAACACGGCATCTTATGAGAAACCCACCCCGCCAATACTGTGATTGCAGAATTAATTTACTTATCGATTAGATATAGTTTATGTTAACCCTACACCTCATGTGCCTTTTTTCATACCCTCAACCTCATGACCGGGGTTTGAACGCACCCCACTCTTTTTCTGCTTATAAATTATGAGGCTGAAGTTTGCAACGTTGGAGTCCAACGAAATGATCTCAAAAAATTCTCCAAAAATTCCACTAATTCTCCAATTTCGTTTCCTGTCGAATTTTCAATTCGTAGTTTTTCAACCTGCACTGATGCTTCGTGAAATAAAAATTTGTTGAATTAAAAATGTTTCTTTCCTCCGTTTCGTTAGACTCCAACGTTGCAAACTTCAGCATTGTTATAAATTCGGTCCTACGATGCTAAACTGACTTTATCCTACACCATTTTCTTCGTTTTTTTATAACGAAAAGAAATAACGAAAAGAATGATAAAACTAATTTCAATTGAATCTATATATAAAAAAATCCGTCGATAATCAGTCGATAATGTCGCTTGTTAGGATGGGAGCGTAGTTTGAAGTTCGCGTGGGGTGTGCTCACACCCCAGTCATGCGTTCTAGGGTTAAAATTGCTCCTCATAGATTATTATTATTATAAATATTTCAATGTGACCATAAAAATATAGGGCCATTGACTCATTCGAAGAGAATTTTAAAAATAATCTCGATGAAAACTCAGAATATGGCAGGAGATCGACTGCCATGAAGTGGCCCGATATACTTGGCAACGTTAATAATGTATACATATATGTATACTTTTCGTGATAGCCGGCGAGTTTGAAGACTGGGATATCTTTCGACTGTTATAAATTATTAAATATGATCTTGTATAAATTTATACGAATACAGTTTAAATTGCCCTAAGAATTATTTAATACAGAAAACCTTTCTTATAACTTATTTTATTTCGACGGGTGGGGTACAATATATTATGTCGAATAACTGAATTGTAGAACGGTCGATATTTCGAATTTTTAAAAGTTGTGATATCAGTTTGGAGAAAAATGAGTAATTCGAAATTCTTATTCCCGATCGACTATTCAGCAGATTGCGCGTTTAATCAAAAATTCCTTCTTTGAATTCGTATTTACCCGGAAATATATATTTCAATAGTTTTCATTTCGAATGCAATTTTAACCGGACCATCCGAATGTAAAAAGTTCATATTTTCTAATTCAAAATGGAGAGTAATTGTTTTACAGACAGATCAGAATATAGAGTAGTAAAAAATCGAAAGTGATTTTTTTGAGCGTGTAAAACTTGGATATGCAGAATAGCGATAGCTCGAAAAGGCGAAAGTCAAAATGGCGATGCTTAAAATTGGAGATCAGATCACCGGCCTGAGTAAACGAGTGAGTGAGACGCGTGTATTTGGAGCTCCAATGCATTTCTTTATTTCCATCGATCGACTTTCTAACGTTTCGCTATTTTGACTGTTCGACTTTTTGGTGCTTCAGTATTTCAACCTCAGTTATATTTGGTCTTTCGTTATTATATTTTCAAAATTGTGAATTTTCACAGTATCACTGACCGTAGTAATTTATGAATCGAAAGAGTGATAGTCGAATTTTCGAAAAATCGATATTTTAGTTATCGTCCTATGGGCGATTGTTACATTCTATTTTCAGCATTTAAAGCTCTAGTCGAATCAGTCCGTCTCCGTATTATCATTCGACGTTTATAAAGTCGAGATTTTAGCTGTTCGAAATTTTAGTCATTCCAACATTTGATCCCCACCCATTTCGACGATTAATAAATAGTCATTCGACCGCAACTCTTACCTTAAGGTAGATGGGTGAATATTCGCTATCCAAGATTACACGATGATATTTTTGGTAGGCAAAAATGAATGCGTACTGGATAGATTTGCAAAATTTCTACGCTAGTTACCGTGTATAGTTCGGCAGAAAATTAATTATTGAATATCGACTTTTCTCTGACACTTAACACTCCGGCATATGAAAGCCGTACACACATAAAAAGTTATTGAATTTTTTCGTCAGTTATATCCAAGGTTTCGCAAAAACAAAATCGATCGTTGTATTTCGTGGATATTCAAGAATACATACATGAGTATTTTAGTTTTTGAACCTTACCATTGAAAATCGGCTGAAATATGAAAAAATATCTGATAAGAAATCATTCGGATTAGACTACAAAAATGGATCATCTTTGGGTCATATTTTGTCGTTCGTTAGTTTCGCCACGTTTTTTTGTAAATTTTTACACAACGACAATTTTTATACCGGTAAGCTTTTTTAGTATTTTGAAATTTTCGAAAAATATAGTTGCTGCAAAAATCACGTAGCCGTCGCTCATCGACCTTAAATGAGAGTCACCGCAGTTTTGAGTTGGAATTTTCATTCGTTTTTTTTTGCGATCTCACCGATCTGAAATATTCGAAGAAGAGTTTTATCTGACATTCTTTTTGTGCAGCTCTGAGAGGTTGCTTACCCCCGTTAACTCTCGACGCTATTTCTTCTTCTTTGGCTCAGCAATGACGGGGATTCGAGCTGCTGTCACTGGGAATATTCGCAAGCGCGTAAAGAGATAAGAGGGCGAGTTTCTGGGAAAAGTTTATTCGGTATTAAAAGTAACGAAACCCATAATAGAGATGAGCGAGAAAAACTGAAGAGAATCTTCGCTCCGCCGATATATAAATCACCATTTTGGACATGTCAAGAAAAAGCAGCCCGAGAGGCTTGATGGCCATTATATATTATGCGTATTGTTCGCCCGAGCTTTCTCCTTTTCCCTCGCTCGAGGCATTCCCGGATCGAGTGAGAAGCGACACAGCGGAGGAGGGACCGCAGGACTCGATTTTCTGTCAGTTTTTCCAGAGCCACGCGACCTTCGACCTCGTTCCCGTCACTGCCCTTCCCCTTTCCTAGTTTTAACGATTTTTCTCTCTCTTCTTATTTTCTACGACTCGGGGAATTCTCGAATCTCTCTCTTCCTTCGCCGAACAACTTTCCGTTGTGTCGTCTCTCCGCATTCACGATCCTTTTCTTCATTTTTCTTCCAAAAAGTTTTGAGTTTTCGACGATTTTTCATTGTTTCTCCATTTCCCGCCGTATCCAGAGGATTTTCTCGCTTCCGTTCCCCTTTTCGTGACTTAACATTATTTTTCATGTTTCCGTCGAATTTCATTTTTTCCAGACTTTCTTTTTTTCGACGCGATTCCCACGAATTACTTGCTTTTTAGGCTCGTCGATTTCCTTTATTGCCTCCCCCCCCCCTTTTTACATTTTTTTCAGTAAAATACAAATTTCCAAGATTTTTTTTCCTCCCGAAGATATTCAGCTTCCTCCGCATTCGCACTCGCTCGATCTTTCGTCCTCTACTCGAAAGTTGCGCAACACCTGACACGCTGTTGACCCAACTCTCACCGGGAGATGAGGCATGAGGCACTTTTTCCGAAGCCGAAGCCGAAAAGCACGAGCGTCGTACCCTTCCAGGGTCTCGGAGGTAGTACGGACCTGCGCTGAGAAGCGGGACAACTTCGAAGCACATTTGACAAGCGCGAAACTCCGAGTGGCCGAATCTCTTGGGTATTAACGACTGGAAAGTGAAATCCATCTTTGAGGAATACGTGACACACGAGCTTTCTCACAGTTTAAAACATTTTTTATCGCTCCGAGGAGTAAATATACGAATAAAAGTTGGGAGAAGATGAAGAATTGTCAAGTTTTTTTATTGCCCTAATTTGGGTGTTACGAGATGGTAGAGATTTGCGAGGAAGACGTGCCGAGCACGGAGCCAATCGGCCAGCACAATGTCGCGTTCAACTTTGTTTCAGCCTCGAAAGATTTCGCATCGCAGTTTTTGTTACCATCGGTCGATCCTTCCCTCGGTTTCTTTCCCCCTCGTAATCACCAGTGCCATCTGCGATCAAGAAAAATTCGATTTTTCTTCCTTTCAATATACAACTCTGCATGAGATTTAACGAAAAAATCGACTCGAGATCGATTCAGCTGAAATATCACCGAGAGCTTCCCCGGAGAGAAGGAAAAATCCGTCTCGGTTGCCTCCTTCGTCCTAAAATTTGAATATCACTGAAAAAGCATCGGAATAAGCATTAAATCGAATGCTCGAGTAAACAGTTGAGAGTTGAGCGCAAAACTATAAATGCGATAAACAAAAATATTTTTAAAAAAAGCCAAAAAGAGCGAGAGAGAAAAAAGAATCGCGATCGACGTAAATTCGTGTAAATAAAGGCACCCCAAATTGTCAATTGCATATCCGGGGCGAGCGCGCGGAATACTCCCACGCGTGCGTCGTATTAAAACAAGCGATTTTGGTCTCCGCATCGACAGCAGCAGCAGCAGCAGCAGCAGCCGCAGCATAGCTATTGAATCGCTTGACCCACTTTGATAAACCTCGCGCATTGGAATAACTCAATAACACCAAACCGGCCGCTCGTTCTCCGTCTCTTTCCGAGGGAGAAGCGAGGAACGGGGGGAAAGGGAGAAAGAGCTAACAATAATTATTATTCAGCTCCGTGTGGTAAAACTGTCAACTACAGCTCTATCGTTCGCGTATCCGTTTAATGTATAACACGTTCGTATATTTATCAGTGCTATCAATATTTTAATAGAGAGGAACGATGTTGATGGGCTGAGGTGAATTGGAAAACGAATGATGAGGACGACAGCCATGAAAAAATGACGAATTTTTTCTTCAAAAAGATCACGTACGAGAGCTTCGATTCGGATCGTTCTTCCGCGCGTCGACTCGCCATTTTATTTTGACATTTCATAAAAGTTGAGTTAGCTTAGAAAAAGATGAAAGAGTTGTGTCAGTTCCGAACTTTTTCCGATCGGCTCGGAACAATGCAATTGAATTTGGAACGGAGCTGTCATCGACGAGAGCGTTCTTGACCCATTTGGAGAAGCGATTGTCTTTCCGAATCGAAAATTTTGCGATAATATTTGGAGGTGAATCACTCGGAAGGTGAATACCGAATATATTTTTCGATCGTTGGAGCACGGATGCACCGACGACTCGTGTTCCGAGAGAGGGAGTTGACGCAAATTATTTGTAAAAATATTTATTTCTCGACGAGATGCCCCGAGCGTCTGCAGCCCGATCGAGAAAAAGGCGAGCGAATATTCACGAGAGTGTTTCGATGGACGCTCCCACAGGTGGCGCGAAAGCTCACGTGGCGAACGTCAGTTTTTACCGGCGAGCGTTTGCTCTCTCGTCTGATAGCTCTCTCTGTCGTAAATCTCGTCACGTATTTCTTCGGTGTTTGTAACGAGATAACGAGGCTTATCGTTGCAGTTGCTATTTTATTTATACCCATGAAAAAAGCGATAGCAAAAGAGTGCCGAAAAAGTGCATTCGAGCCAATTATATTTTTAAGTCGCTAATTGATCCGACACTCCCGACGGTGTTTCTGCGTTTCGCGTTCCTTTTGTCTCGATCGTACGGCACCAACGTTCTCATCGGTCTCTCCGTCTCGCTCGCCGAAATTTCGTAGGCTCCTCCCAACAACAACAAAACAAAAACAACGACGATAACAATGAAAAAAAAGGAAAGAAACGAGTAAAAAGGGAGAATCCCCCCTCCACAATTGTGCCAGTTATGACGAATTCGATTGGGTAACAGCGTCACGGCGTGAAGTAACAACCACGCGGGACACGGTCCGTGGTTTTTAATACGCGTCCTACTTTCCGCTATCTCGCGTTCGTGCGCGAGCTCGGACGCCCCCCCCCCCCCCCCCCCCCCCTCACTCCCTTTTCCCTGGTAGCGCGTATACATGTATCGCGCGTTTTACCGGCAATAGAAAGGGAAAGAGCGATCGGAGCGTCGAGGAGGAGTGAAAGAGTGAGAATATCCGAAGAACCGGCGGCGGCGCACGTAAGCTCGCAATCGTGTGCGAGAAACGCGGCAAAATAACGTTTGGAGAATGGTGCGTGGGTAACGAAACTCCCGCCTAGTCTCTCCGAAACAGATTCAGCGTTATTCGTAGCGCCCTCTGGAGCCCCCGACGTTGTTTTACATTCGCAAATGCCTCTCGTTGCTCCTGGAATATCGTCGGGGGCCTGAGAGATTATGATTTTTCAAAGTCACTGCGTGTGAAAAGTGAGCGTTGAATCGGTGAAAGAGCTCCTCCCGTGCGCGCACTCTTTGACACAGCAACAAAACGCTGCTCGCATCGACGAGGAATCGGTCATCGCTTTTCATCGGAGGATAATCAATCCTCGTTAATGCTTCTCTCCTCATCCCTCGTACAGTCGCGAGCAAGCATTTGTTTTTCTCCCTCCCGAGCGCGTATGTAGGTTAGTTTTTTCGTCACTTTCCCTCCCTTTGTACGAGCGGCTAGCGAGCCTCCGCTCTTCCTCGCTCCCTCGTTGCTTAGCAACTGCGCGTCGCGCTTCCTCCACGCGAGCGCTCGCCGCGCCGCTTCCCCGCGTCTCCCTCAGCAACGACTCTCCCCACTCCCTTGCCGAGGAACTTGCAGCCTCGCAGTGGGGGCACAGCACCGAGCGATCCCAGCAGTGCTCCCCTCGCTTACCCGCTCGCATCGAACGTCGCTGCCGCTATTTCGCGCTCGAAATTATCGCGCATGCGTTCACGACGCATGCGAGCCACGCTCCCGGCACTGACGAACCCCGGAGATAAGAACGCTGCGCACACCGCACCGAGGGCCACGACGGAAGGGGCAAACGCGTGTTGCATCGAGAGAACCAACGCCGAGAGAGGAGAAACACGAGAGAAGGACTGAAATTGAAAGTGGCTGTCCCACTGGCCCACTGACCTGATTACCCACTGACAATGACACTATTCGTGACGCGTCTCGATCTCTCTCGATCTTCATCCCCTCTCCTCTCCCTCCCTCGCACTACGACCCTCGAGGTGCATTCCACACACGCGCCTTTTCCACTTCCCATCACTTTTCTCTATGTCCCCTAAATTTCCAATAATTCCCTTTGTCTACCACTCATTTCCGAGTTTCCACCGACGCTTCCCGGAATTCTCGATTCCGAACGCTCCTCCCGTCACGAATTCCCGGTACTGCGCGACCACATCGTTCCTATGTTACTTGGATTTTTCTCGAAAAAATGCTGCGCGGACAGCCAGGGAAGAATTTTTACCGAACTGACCGGCTCAAGACACCATCGTTAAAATACTTTTTTCATTCGCCCCGTGCCTCGCGGTTCTCATTTTTTGTTTATTTATTTTTTTTTTAAATTCTAGATATTTTCGGCTCGGGAACGTATAATTCTCGTAATAGGTACGAAAATAATGGATAAATTTTCCATAAAAACGTATCGTTGGCGAATTCCCTCATGAAATAATAATTTGATCGCAGTGATTCATAGTTGTTGAGCAAAACTGTTTACCGATGCGTGGAGACCTTCGACGCATTGTGGTTCGGATTTTTCTCAGCGCCCCCCTCGCGCCCCGTGTTTGTTTAGTTCAATCTCAATATCGAGTGCGAGGCAAGGTTCGCGCGCGCCGATTTCTCGTTATTTTCGCGAGTTGTTGGCTCTAGAAAATAATAAGCTCGGAGCACCGCGGGGCGACGAGACGACGACGACGACGACGACGATGACGAGGAGAAAATAAAGGAAAAAACGGGGTCTATCGATAGTCCCGATCAAAGTGCGAGACTTTGAATACGCTCCGAATACATGTTTAAGCGTTTATATCTTGCGACATGTATCGGTGAAATCATTGCGAAAAATATATTCGTGACATTTGAATGAGAGCGGCGTGCTTTTTTTCCCCATTTTTTCTTCTCAAATTTCCATTGTTCTCGCGCGAGCATCTTCGCATATTTAAACGTGCTTTTCGGCTCGGGGAGCAACGGGGACAAGGCGAAAATTGGAGAATATCGAACGACACATTTTCCACTATCCCTCGGGCGATTACCGAGAATCGGACGCTTCCAAACAGATCCTCGTTAAAGTCGAATGAGGTTCGGTGACAAAACTGACGAAAATTGACACATTTTTCAGCCAACTTGGTGGAGCCTCTCCGCATCCCCACCTTTTTCTCTTCGCCTCGTCTTTTTTTTTTTTATTTTTTTTTATACGCATCATTAAGGCTCCGAAGCACCGAAGAATTATCCCCTCCCCGAGGGCATTGTCACTCTCCCTTTCGGCCGTCGAGACAGAAACGCTTTCGTACCTCAAAGGCCCGAGTACGATGCACATAAATACACGAAATTGTTATTTTATGCGCAACACACACACACACACACACACACACACTCACAAGTCAAATAATACACAAATGTGCGCGTCGAAACTTCTCCCAAGCCGCGTTTTTCTTCCTCTTTTTTTCTGTTACTCCATTATAATGGTCTCCCTCGCGCGTTCGCAGCGGCTTTCGCAATGTGTTCCCAACGTGCGCGCCGCCTCGCGGGCCTCATCGCCTATATCTATATTCCGCGCGCATTAACCAAAGAGAGAAACTCCGCCGAGGAGAGAACAAGATTTAAGGGGGACTCACAAGAGTCCCGAACCACCGCCTACTTTCGCTAGTTTGCGTAACTTTTAACGTGTATTCGGTTAGTTAATGTCTCCTTCTGCCCGCTTCGAATCTGAGCGTTTCGACGTTACAAGTCATTTTTGAATATTTGCTTTACCAAAAATTCCATGAAAAACTTATTTTCATTGGGACTTTCAAATTTTTATTCCCATCAAAAATTTAGCATTTTTTAACAGAAATCCTAAATTTTCTAAATTGTTTATAACTGGTTCGGCTTTTCGGAAAAAAATCGAAAAAAATGGTAAAACTTTGAGTTTCACCGTGTGCAGCGGGCTAATTCGCTTTGAGGGGAATATAAAAATATGGAAATTTGTCAGTCATTATTGACTTCGGTTCGCCTATTTATTATCGATTTAAAAAAACGACGGGGCCAGATTTGTGACACAATCGACGTGACCCGTTCCTTTTCTCGTTTTTTTCTCCCTCTCCTTCTCGCGTTTGGTTAATCGTCTGGCTTCTCGGTGTGCCTTGAGTTACATATCCCCTCGGAAGGGGGGCTTTCTTATGGTGGCGAAATACAGAGCGTGTGGCCAAAACTTTCTCGCCGTCGAGCGTGACGCCCGCGCGTAGCGATCTCGCTCCGCCGAGATCACGATTTTTAAACCTTTTTTCGTCTCTTTTTCTCTACTGCCAATGAAATATTATCGCGCGGCTTAAAAAATCGAGGAAACGAGCGCAAATATTATTTTCCCCAACCAATCTGGGATCAAACTTGAACGAATCACCCCAAATTCCAAGTTTTCGGGCTCGAAAATTCGTGATAAAACCATTTTTTTTCAAACGAAGAAAAGCGAAAAAAAAGTAAATTCTCGAAAATTGCGATAACACGCTCCATCGATCGCGCGATTGTTCGCAACGATCTCCCTCGCCTTTAATGGCGACCGAAAGCCGGATGAAAGCCCCGCGAGAGAGGGGACGGAGGAAAGAGAATAAAAAGAAGACGCAATCGCAGGGATAATCGCGACGACGACCTCGGTTAACCAAACTCGGCTTTCGAGGATTGCGCGAGAGAGAGATTTACAATTCATATCTCTATACCCATACACGAAACTCTCACTCTCAATATCCGCGGCGGCGGTGCGCGAGCGCGAGCGCGCTCGGAGTCTCGCGGTATACCCAGCAGCAGCGGGAGCAGCTATTACAACGCCGCGTTGGGCGCGCATTATCACCCCATCCATTCCATTTCGATGGAGGTCACCCGGTGTGGCTCAAGTGGGTCTCGACCACTCGGTTAGTGTGTCATGGCGTACTCCTATGCACTCCTCCTTCCCTCCTCTTTCTCCTTCCTCGCGCACTATTCAATAAACTTTATCTCAATACCAACAACATATACTGAAACTATGATCTTTGTGCTCGGCATCGTCGAAGCTCATTTTACAACGTTTTTATACATTTCGTTACAAACTTTAACGCGCGTTCTCATTTTTCACTCGTCAGCCACGGTTTCAAGGCTTTTCCATTTTTTTTAAATCCAATTTTATTGCTGCCTCCAGGTATTTTCGTCTTTTCGACTGATTTTTATTGATTTTCTCGTCTTTTTCTGCTCAAGATTTTTCAATGTTTCAACACTTTGGTATACCAAGGTCAGCTGCTCGGGTCGAAATTTTTCATAAATTTTCTTATCTTTCATCTTCAATTATCATTTTTTATAACTATTTTCACGTATTTTCATATCTTTGCGGATCGTTTTCGTATTTTCCGCACAATTTATATAACTTTGATACCTTTTTATGCGGCCTAGATTAAAAATCTACTCGAATCAATCTGTAGATCGAAGTAGAGTGAAAACTTCAAAAAATACTTCAATCTTCTACCCGATGGCTATTCTTTGGAGAAAGAAAAAAACATTTTTTTTATACCCACCCTAATGAATGTATACCAAGAATAATGAGATGGATTTTTCTTCAGATTGTTTCATCAAAAGCTGACAAGTTACGAAGTCAGAACGCTTATCGCTACGTTATGAAGAATTATCATTTCAAAGACTCCATAGAGATGCCATCACGATTGCCATGAATGCTCGTAGCATTATTAAATGACAAAATCATAAAGGAAAAAATGATTCTCTTAGAAATTTGTCGATAAATTTTCAACGAAAAGTACGAGCACGTACAACAGTCAAGGAAATGTCGAGTTGCTTGCGACAATTCGGATTCAATGATGGAAAAATGCACCGGAGAGAGAAAACCCCCCCGCTCGAACGGAGTCACCGGAGCGGGAATTTCTGGCCGAACAGATTTATTCCAATCTCCCTCGGTTCGAAGGCTCCTGCGATTCGAATAATCGATTTCGTATAAATTTTAATTCGAAAGGTTGCTCCACAGCTGAACCGGCGAGCCCGGGCCTGTTTAGCCACCGCGACATAGGCAACGCACACCTCGCGCAATGTCTCCGAAACCGATCGAAGTATTGGGCTCAAGGTCCCCATCGCTACGCGGCTCGCTCTCTCGCTCTCTCAACTTCGCATCTTTTCAATGCATACAATGTTCGACGTCGCACTCACCGCACCTCGACTGCTCGGCAATCCGTTCGCCGGTTGCCCCGCGCAGCCCCCCCCGCGGGGGATTTACGAGAGGACGGAATTTAGAATAAATCGTAGATAGCACGTGAGAAGAACTAGGCCACAGTCTAGCTTCTATGTATCAGTCTGGCATCGCTACATCGGCGCTGAGAGATTCTCGTTAAAAAACTAAGGGAGCCAAAAAATCGGAAATTCAAAGTCACTTTCTCGAGCTCCGAGGTGAAAAATAAATCGGAGCTTCGTTCTTGGAATTTTCATCGAATTCAGACCCCGTTCAGACCCGATTTTTTAAGATTTTTTTTTATCGAGCCTTCCTGCCCCCTTCGCCTCCTCGCCGGAAACCAAAATTCTTCGGAGTCATTCCAACGACTCGTGCTCAAGTTCCAACACTTTTTTGGCCCTGAGCCCCTCCCCGGACCCGAAAAGAGGGAATTTTTGGAAAAACTATAATTCGGACGATTGCTGGACGAGTTTGGAGCGTTTTGTAGTCGGCGTTCGATCGGGAGGGCGATTATGTGACTTTCCCCATTGGATAAGAGAAGTGTGTCTAGTTTAGTGGGCAAGTAGGTCGTTGGAGTATTCGCGAGAGGTAAAGCCGATGTTTTACTATTACCGTACGACGATTACGCTCTTACAAATAATATATACGCGGGGATAGCTTGTTTTTATTCGTGCACGTATTCGGAGGAACGCGTTTGAGTTTGCGTGTGTACGAGCGAAGGAGAGAGTTGCGCGCTCGCGAGCATTTCCGTTGCGCAACCACTCCGCGAGACCGTTCGAGTTCCAGGTTCACTTTGTCTCTTATACAACTATTGACTCACCGGATTAACAAGTAGGCTCGGTGAAAACGAAAGCCCGCGCAACCATCCGCCCCGCGTGATCCTCCACCTTCGCATCCATTCCAACCACCATTTTCATTCCGCCCAAAATAATAAATGAAGCGCGATCGCTCCAATTATTTCAATTGTTTATCATATACTTTTTCGAGCAATTTTCATATTTCCTTAGTTTTCCATTGTTTTTTCTTTCGAATCTTTTTCTATCTTCGAATCTATGCAAGCCCACAATTTTTCTCCAATAATGTGCGAGAGGAGCCTTTGAAAAATTGCATTTTTAAGGGTAAACGGGGCTGTTTTTAAATAGCACTCTTAACTCTCTTACAATACAAAATTTATTTTCTATGCCCGCGTGAAATTTCCCTTATCGACTGTTACGTTGAAATATTAACAGTCGAAAAGTACAGAAATTAAAGTGTCGCTTATAGCCACCACGATGACTTACTCCAATAATCTTCGACTCAACTTTTCATATATTTTCAAATCAGATGTCAAAGATTTTATAACTAATTGAATTTTTTTTAAATTTAATTAAATTAATAAAAAAAAAGGAAAAATAAAAATTAAATTTAATCAAACAACATAATAATTTAATCTGATCTCATGTTAGGTTAAAAAATAACAAACACTACGAATGGTTACAGAATCTTGAAGACTCGGAATGAAATATGTTCTGCAATGAACTCAACTTGAATATTATTTACGATTAAAAAATAAAGCCGAGGTAATACCTTGAAAAAAATATGCATGGAAAGACTGTCAACTGAGTAATGCGAGTCGATGAATTTCAATGTTTTTTTGAAAAACATTTATTGTACCGCATTTTTTTCAATCTTGCGGTTTGGGCTCTTCGACCACATAATCGCAATTGTACACTCAGCTGCGGTCGTATTTCATCCCGAAAATTTCGGTTTCAACCAAAACCGAAGTTCGAAACGAACAAATTTTTATTTTCCTCAAAATAAATTCATCGTTTCCTCACTTTTTCGTGTCGCTTGCTCGCACTTCGATTGAGAACGTGGCTCAATGAAACCGCAGTGTTTCGGGTCACAGTTTTTGAGTTTGCTTCGTCGGACCCATCCCCCAAAAAAATAGTATTCGAATCGCCGTTCGTTTGGTTCTGTCCGAGGATTTATCGAACCTGGTTAGGCGCAGCGGGGGAATCGATCCGGTTTATATTGATGGAGAAAATTGCTTTCCGATGGGCCAGAAGTCGGGACGCTTCGATAGCGTTTATTCGTACAATAATAATGCTAATAAATCGATGTTGAATCGTAGAAAGGGCGTTTAGTAGGCAAAGCTTATTAGAAAGAGCGCTGCTCGTATAAATAATGTATTCGGTGAGAGGAGTGTGGAGGCGAAGGTTCACAGGTCGGGCATTAAATGACCCGAGGCTCGTACAAGCTCTTCGTTGTTCTTTCGAGCCATTCTTAGTCCGCCGCACTCTTTTATAGAACCTTTCCCCCGTCTCCCCCTCGACTTATTTCATAGCAAAGTTCGTGCAACTCGAACTCGTTTTATTTGTTGTCGCTGGATTCGCGTTGCGGCGAATTCCAGAAAACCTATTTTTTTTATCACTCGCTTTCGTAAGTTCTGGCTCCGTTGAAAGGGAAAGTCTCGTAGAACCGTTCGAAAAAGGGAATAACCGAGCGGTTTCGATGATTCGTCGCACGGTAACGGGATGCTCATTTTGTTCGATAATTTTGAGTGTCAATGGAGTGAGAAAAAGTGGTTGAGCCCGTCAAGGGTCGGAGAAGCGGTTCTAATTAGCTCGTTCATGAATCTTTCATGAATTTGTGCTACGAGAGCAAACGAAACGTTTGCATTTTAATCTGAAACGCGTCCCGGATGACGCTCGTCCTCGGTGCCGGCTCGGAGGTGCACGATCGTGCGTGCGTCCTCGAGGGCGGCTCCTCTCGTCCGGCTTGACATCGCACGCTCGCTGCCATACGGCTGAAAAAGTGAGAGAGAAGCGAGGAAAAAAGTTTCGAGAGAGAGAGAGAGAAGCTCTTGAGCGGTTGGCTATCGAGCAGGCGGATCGAAGGCGATGCAGGTCGCTCCGATATCCCGCGAGTCGCCTGCTTTGAGCTCGTTTATTTCCACTGACATTACCGACCTGGCTCAAGTGCGTGTTACCGCCGGTGGTTTAGCGAGCGAGAAAGAAATAGAGCGAGAGGAGCGTGAGCAGGTAAAAACCGAAAGAAGTGTCCTCGGAGCCTTTGTTTTTCGATAATTTCGACGAAAACGATGAAATTTCCCGGAGGCTTGACTCGACTCGTCTCTCGAAAGCGATCGGGATCGTAAACAAAATACTCGAATGTGAGGAAACGGGGGCCTCCGTCGCCGCTAATCTTTGTAGGTGAATCGATATCGCGTGTATCGATCCATCGCGGAACCCACACCGCGATCGAGAATCCCCGAGAACAACAGCTGCTCCGGGGATTTTCTGTCCCCAGGAAAGCGTGAGAGTCGTTGAGCGCACGAAAAAATGGTCCGTCGCAACGTTTGGTGTCTGCGGCGCTCCAATGGAAAAGCGAGAGAACACGCGAGAGCTTCGCGGAGGGTTGCCCGCGCGAGAGCTCGGGACTGAAAGTTCGTGGGGGTTGAAAAAGGGATCGATAACGTTGACACACTTACCGAGTAAACCTGGCCCAGTTTCACCTCGACCTCGTTCCCCCCGCCCTCGCGCTCTCTATCTCTCTATTTACATTTAAAACTTGTCGTACAAATGCGCCCGACTCGCGCGTCGTATTCGTGTGTGTTACGCAATTAACCCAGAACCCTTTCGCGCCCAACGTCTTTCCTCCCTTCTCCACTTCTTCATTCTTGATCCTGCTCATCCACCTTCCGACTCGCGATCCTCGCCCTGTCACGTCCATTGCCAAGTTCGTCCTCGCATACGTGCTCCGAATTACTGATAAAAGAGACTCCTTTCTCTTTCCGCGCAGCGCGATTCCAAACTTTTCGAGCCGTACATAAATCGCCATTTTCTTAGTTTTTTTGACAGGCGCTCCATGGGAAGGGTTATTTTTTCGGAGGGTTCGATCTCGGTGATCCGTAGAGACTCGCAGGAGGATCGGATTCGAGTTGTTTTCATACCCGCTCGAGTAAACAGGCTGGGAGGGTGTTGCGAGCAATCGAAAGGCCCATTGACCCAATTAAATATCCATCAAGCAGAGGGGAAAAAGTTGAGAGGATCGCGAAAATAGCAGGTGAAATTTCCCGTGTCAGCGGCGTCGAGGAGGCGCGACAAAAAATAGACTGCCATCCACAGGGTGGTCCGACGCTTCCGGTGGTCCGGGGGAGCGGCACCGGTTCGTTCTCGATGAAAAATCTCGTCGCAAGAAAACACGGCGATCAACGAAACGAGATTCTTTTGCCCCAGTTTCCAGCACGCCCACGCGAATGAGCAAACTTTCGACATTTCCATCCGCGCCCCTCGCCCTGAGGGAACGACCTCGCCAAAACTGGCTACTTATGCAAATATTTTACTTTTCAAAAGTTTCGGAAGCTCTGACTATTTCTTACTCCCAGCAAACGCCGCGCGTAATCGTCTGCAAAAAAACGAGGGTGCCGCGGAGCCCTCGAATCTTGAAATTGTTTTTTCACTCCAATTTCAATCCAACGCGCTTCGACTATTTCTCCAAAAAAGCAGTCGAGGAGCGGCATCGCGTTGGAGCATAAAAATATAAAGCAAAAAAGAAATTTTTAAGGAACCCGTCATTTTTCTGCAATGTTCGAAGCACTCCGTTTTGCCTCGGTCTACTCGCGTACTCCGAGTGCGGACTGCGATCGATGTTCGGTGCGCGGGGACAGAAGCGAGAAAAAGTAACGAGAGCTCGAGCAGTTTGCCGATTAAATTGATTGGATCGAGCGCGCTGAGGCGCGTGTCTGCGTCTCCGAAGCATGAAAACATAAAAATATTGAATTTGTACACAGAAACGCGTAATTTCTTACGTCGTGCGGCTCACTTTGGCTGTCTCCTTCGTTTACTGTACTCCATTTTGTCGCACGAATCGATGGATTCGCCCTTCCCCGCTTCCCCGCTGACGTACGAGCGCCGTCCCCGAATTTTCCGACCCGGCGACGGTCGAGCTCCACTCCGCGGACACTCGGTATACCCCGGAGGAGTATCGCCAGGTGCGGGAGTTGAGTTTCCTCGCGGTGACAAAAAGCCATCAGGTATAAGCAGGCCTGATGAAAAAGCGATCGCGATCATATCGAGTGCCTGCCACCGCTCAACTCCGAGTCGTGTTTCCTGCACAACGCGTCGAGAAACAGTCCTCGAACTCGCCCCGACTCCCCTCACCGCTCTGGCGTCGTCGTTTCCCTACGATCCCTTTATTCTCGGGGGAATGCAAATATTGGTGTGGCTCGTGCCTCTCATTCATCGAGACTCTTTTCAACGATCCTTCATCGATTGGCCAACTGACAACCGGACCCCGACGATTCGGAGAAAAGCTTTACTTCTCCGTCGACTTTTTGCGGAAGCCTCGACGCGCTCGCTCTTTCGTGTCAGAAGCGATTCTGGCGAGCGACGGTCTCTTCGGAGCTTTTATCGAGCTGGACGCGGAAAAGCGCGGGAAAAGCCGAAAATAAATTTTCGATTTTTTCGAGCGAAGTGTTGATTTTTTAGGATTCTCGGAGGAACTTTGCCGCAGGTGCGTTCGTTTCTTTGTATTCTCGCTCCCATATTTCGTGCTTCTTTTTTCCCTCGTGTTAACCTGCTGCCGCTTCCGTTGGTGGGTCTCGGGAAAATGAAAAAAAATTGAGAGCGATTGGGATCGAGGAGCGGTGCGCGCAACTCGGTAATTCGGTTGATTAACGAAATAGCAGCGGGCTTGTCGGACGAGCGGTACGGGAGGAGGAGGGGGTCGAATAAATTTCATTGGGCCCGACAGCACCGGCTGCAATTATTTATTTGCCTCTTCTTCCGTCACTCCGGAAGCTCCTTCCCTTTGTTCTCTTTCTCTGGCTCCCTCTTCGTCGAAGAACGACGCGAATAGGCTAGCGCATTGACGACTCGCTGCTGCGGATTCGTTCATTAAGAAAATTATTAAAAACTCGGAAAAAACCCGCAAACTTTTCGATCCGAACGATCCCTCGATCGGAATTGAAATCCTGAAAATTTCAACATTTTACGACTAACGAAGACTGGAAGTGACGATGAAACGCGGCGATTAGTCGAATCGCTCAACCTTCCTTTTTAATCGGACTTTTTATCACTCTCAATGATACTTATTGCTAATAGCTCGTTTCTCACTTTATAATAACGCTGCATATTTTATCCATGCTGTGACTGATTGGAGATAAATTAACAGCAGCGATATTTCGATTAAAATACAAATGAAATTGAAAGGAGAATCGAAATTCCTGTGGACGCCGCACGATAAATTCGTGATACCAAGATCGAAACGTCATCGCGGCGCAGTCTCCCTCGCGTACTTCTCTATCCCTCGCCCTCCCCCTCCTGCCCTCTCTCTCTCTCTCTCTCTCTCTCTCTCTCTCTCTCTCTTTGGCTCGCATACTCTTCGTGGAGAAACTGTGTCAAGGGCAGACGAGAGCTACCAGCCGATGCTCGTCGTGTATAGCTAAGCAACAACGATTACAGAAGTAAAGTGCAAGCGGCGGGGCGCAGCACGCGGGCTCGCACTGAGAAAACTCGCCAAATGGAACTCTGAAAAAGTAAATTCTCCATCAGGAATTTGAAGACTCTTTGACCTCGCGAATTTTGAGATCTTCGAGCCCCTCGAGGCTGAGTTTTTCTCTCTTGATTTTTCTTCTCCATTTTCTCCTGGTTTTTCATTTCTTCTATTTATCTTTCCGGCTTGATTCTTCTCCCTCTTCCCTCGTCCTCATTGTTTCTCCCTTCGGCGAATTTCTTTGCATCAGCTCGTTTGACTTTCTTTTCGTTCTAGTTTCCCCGTCGATGTTTTTTTCCACTTTTTCTCCTTCGAGTCACCCAACTTTCTGTTTTTCTTCTCGACGCTCCATTATTCGCTCGCTTTTCTTTTCCTCTCCCGACTCTCACTTAGCTTCTGCCTCGGTGCGGAACGCTCTCCCGTTCCCTCTTTGAGAAGCCCGCAAATGCGTCGAAATTTTTGCATCACTTCTCACCGCCTTATCTTCGCTACTCCCGCCGCGGTGACACTTAACCAACGTTTTGCGAAAACTGACATTCCCCGCTGAGGCTTCAGGCATTCGAGGCACAAGCGCGAGCGCGGCGAGCCTCGAATCATGGCCGCTAAATAAATGTCCCCGGAATAATTCAATTTCGTAAATCGAGCTAAAATCCTGCTTTAAACACGCGCACGCTCCGGACGACGAGGCAATAACGCAAACGAGCCTTCTCGTAACCGAGCTGCCAGCAATTCGACTCCGTCGATGTAAAGCCCTCGAAAACGGTCGCGAACCAAAATTCCTGGGGAAATTGACCAGAGCGAACGGCAAAGCGGATTTTTCCGAAGATAAATCTGCTCAGAGAAAGCTCGCGGTGTGCTTCGTCACCATTGAAATATACGCGTAACATTGTCTACTCGATAAATAATCAGATTGTGAACCGAGAGAGCTCAACCTCCAACCCCATGCGCGAAAGATAGAGCCTGGAATTTGGATCAAGGAACGTTCTCTCTCTCGCTCGCTCCTTTATTCTCTATTTACCGAGGCGTGACCGCCGCGTCGCGGCTTCGCGGAGTTCACACACGGGAACGACCTATGCGCTCGTTTTCTTGATCCTTTATCCCTCCCGGGCGCGCGTAACCGCTCGAGAATATCAATTCGATGTAGATACGCATTCGCTGCTGCCGCCTCTGTCTTTATCCGTGTGGATTTCCGATAGAATTCCCGAGATAGCGATTGAGAGGAAAAAAAGCTCGCGCGCAGCGTGCTCGGAGGTGAGAATAAAACCGACGAAGAAGGCGCTCGGGCCGGAGGAGAGGGAGCGAAGCCCCGCGAGCTCGTTATTGTCCTTTTTTTGTTTGACTTTCTGTTTGATTGAAAGCTTGGGCGATGAAAAATTTCGTCGGGAGCTTCGAATCTCTGATTTTCCGACTTTTCTTTACGATTGGCAGCGGAAAAGTAGGAGTTTCATTGGTTTTCGAAGAACATTCCGGTGTATCCGGCCAAGAATCTTGAATGGATCGATCGATCATTCATCGAGCGAATTTATTGCGCTCCTTCACTGCTTATCTCGCGTGATCACGCGAAACGCGGGGCTCGCTTTACGTAAGAAAACAGTAGCGAATTTATGAGTCAGATCGCCATGAAAAAGGCAGCGATTGCGTCGAGTGTCATTTTATCGAACGATCTAATTCCAGTCATAAAAAATGGAGCAAGAAAATTCGATTGGAAAGTCGGAGTTTGAGAGCAGCGACGACGAGGATTTTTCGAAAAGTATCGATTTCGCGCGTGCGCGTCTTGTCCTCGTGAAAAAGATTGAGCGAACCCGCGCTCGTTGCAGCGCTCCGGGGCACGCTCGGAAAGCCGAGTCCGCGAGAGAGCTTAACGACGAATTAACAATGCGGAGGGCAGGCACGCGCTGATTTACAAGGGAAAAAATCGCGGCGCTCGCACTCCCCCATAAATCCGAATACGCCGCGGCGCGAATATGAGCCAGCAATTCCCCGAGCAACGCGCGCTCTTTCACCCGCCCAGTCACGGAGAGTAATTACGCAGCGCGCGAACGCGTTCCACCAACGAGAAAAGGATCGTACGTCGGTTATGGGTCACTTGCGATAGGCGAGCCGGAGATTAGTCCACATCACATTTTTCCCCTCCTCCCGCTCCCCCTCTTCACGGACAAACCGGCATCCGACTCTCGGACCCGAGCGTCGAGCCTCGAAGCAAATTTCGATCGCGACTTCCGGCTCGGACCGAGACTCTTCACGGAGTCGCCTTCGGAAGAGAAATGGGCGGAGAAAACTCGAAAAGTTGGATAACAAAAACTTTTAGCAAAAGTTAGCACGACTACGTGATCTTTGTGCCAACTGTATTTTTTCGAAAATTCATTCTTTTACAACCGATTAACCGATTTTCAACGGTGTAACGTTCAAAAACTAAAATACGTTTGTATTCTCTATCCGCGAAATAAAACGATCGATTTTTTTTGCCAAATCTTGGATGCGCCGGAGTGATAAGTGTCAGAGAACAATCGATATTCAATAATTAATCTAAACTACGTGGTATAACTAACGTCCAAATTTTGCAAATCTATCCGCACTACGTATTCAATTTTGCCTAAAAAAATATCATCGCGCAATCTTGGATAGCGAATATTCACCGGTCTACCTTAAGGTAGAGTTCATGCACGAAACGATTTACTTGAGAGAGTCTTGGAATTTACACAGAGTTCAAACAGGGTTTCGTCTTATCGGTTATAAATATGAAGAAGGGTTTTGCGTAAAAAATCGCCCATCTTTTCGTGTAACTAATGAACGCTTCGTACCAAGTTCATGAAAAACGTACACGCAATAACAAAATGAAGTATGCAATGAAAGTTTGGCGAAAAATTCGAGACGACTGTCTTACTAGTAATAAAGATTGTAAGAAATTGGTTACGAGCACTCGCATAACCTCAAATTTATTTATTTCGGCATTCCGTGTCTTCTTGGCTCGGCCCATTCCCGTCTTTTTATTAACACTTTTTTTCTTGCTCCATTTCCCTTTGCGCTCTCCAATGCGATTTTCAACATAAAAAACTATAGTATTTTCGCCAGGGACGAATGAGATTAATGACTTGTAATTCCATTCGCCAAAAGATAAGTTGAAAAAACGTATTTACAATTTCGAATAAATAACTCTGCGACATTAATTTAAAGTGATTAAGTCTTCAATTAGGAAGTAAAAATCCACCCAATTGAGACACCCATGAATGACGATCCTTCGGACATGATCTACCTTAAATCGTAAAAAGTGAGTATAGGAAAAATAATCAAGTGGACAGAGAGAAAGAATGAGAAAAGGATGGAAAAACGTGTAAGAATAATGCAGGAGGAATTGGGGGACATTGAAAATGAGGCGAAGCACGAATTACGCGAGGGCAGACACGCACACGATTTCTTTGCTCCGTAAAATAAGCCTCGCTACAGTGCAATGGGTTTTTGGATCGTTTCTTCCTTTTATTTCTTTTGCATCGCAAGTTTTTTTGCTACACATTAAACAATGATAATAAATACGTGTTCGGTGTGTTGCCCGAGTCATTTGCGAATGTGGGAATATCGCGGAGACGCGTGTAAAATATGAGTATTACGCCGCGAGGCCCACCGGAGCGTAACGGTTTGTCTCGAAGCGTTTGGACACACGAGTTTTTAGCTTCGTAATCTGAAAAAAAAGTCTTTCGACTTCCCACGTACCGATTAAAATGAAATCGACGCAGGATAATAATTGAGAATCGAATGTTTGTCGACGCGTTTTTATTTCACCATAGAGTGATCAAAGTCGCCTGAAACAATGAATTCTCAAAATCCCTCTATTTTTCCGAGGTTTTCACGTCGATTTAAGTTTCTATGCGACGAGAACCTCGACGCGGGGTTTTCGTTGCCCGAAAATCCGCCAATCAGCCGCTTCGATTCCGATAAATTTTGATTTTTTCTTTGGCAAAGCAGATTGAGCGGGGTTCCGTCGAGTGTTCGGGAGGAGCGTCGACACAAAGGCGAATAATAAGGGCAGCGGTGCGTGACCCGCCACTTTGTCTTTCGCGTCCTGCGAAAATCCCACCGTCTGTCACTTTCATTCTTTTTCTTTAATCTCGTTCTCCTCTCCTCCGCGGTCATTAAACGGGCTGCGAGTAGTGTTGGCAGCGTTTTCAGTCTTGGTCGGGGCGAGCGTTTGTTCCTGCGTTGTCTCCTTTTTCATTTTCTTTCTCGCAGCGATGCTTTTTTCTCCCGTCGCATTTCGTCATTCTCGGCCGATTCCAGGAGCTTCGCGCGCCTTTGTCTTCGGCTTCCCTCGTTTCATTGACCGCATCAAGCGGAATGAAAGTGCGACGAAACTTGAATGAAGTTTATCTTCAATTGAGGAAACTGTGCGCGGAGCGAGCTCTCGGTGAGAAAATCGACTCTTCGACGCTTCTGCGTGCGAAACTCCGAGCTCCGAAGCTCCGAAAAAAATCTCATGCACCGCTAATGCAATTTATTTTTCAGTCGCAAATTTGGCGCTCGTGTCCCGAGGAATTACGCGTATTTTCGTCTATTTACACGCCCGTTTTCTCGCCTCGTCACCGAGGCAAAAAAATACGCCAAAGGCAACCTGTTATCCCCGCCCGCGTCCCCCCCCCGCGCCTCCCCCGGCCCTGCCCGACTTGCAGCCTATTTATATCGGCCTAGATTCCACTTTTACATCGACTAACGCTAACGCGAACGCTCCCGAGCTCGCATATGCCTCCGCCTTATAAATTTCTCGCTTTACACACACACACACACACACACGCGAGAGCGTGTGTCTCTTTATAGATGTATAGACGCGAGAGATAAATGCATGAAAAAATGTGGAGAATCGAAGCCGGGGCTCGGATTCTCACGAGCGGAGTTCAACGGAAACCCATCGAGGGCGATTCTTCCAACGAAATTTCTTGGCGGCTCTTGGAACGTCGCGGCAGTTTTTCGTCGAGCCTTTTGATGACGAGTCTGAGAAAATTGCAGGCTTTCTGGGGCTCTCGCGACGAAACGGAACGAAGAGGAGGCGCGGGGATCGGAAAATCGTTGTTTATTCTCGGCGACCCCGTTTCCAATCCCGCTTCGATTTTCTCGCCCACGTGCTCCGCGGCGCGGCGCCTCGAATCGACTCGACCGACGTCTCGGAGCGCAGGATTCTTCGGGGCCCTCGATTCGATCACGAGGAATCGCCCGGTCCAGGATTCTTGGCCTCGATCGCGGGACGAAAGCGATCGCGGAAGTGGATGGAAGTTGGTTGGTATCCGCGCGGGGAACGCGATTATGCTCCTGAATAATGAAACTCGCGTCGACGCAGCGCCGCGCGGAGCGAGCTCGATTTTTCTTCAAGTATTAATGGAGGCGCGAGGAGTTTTATTGAGATTCCTCGAGTCGCGGAAGCCCGCAGTGGGATTCGTCCACGTGTATATAAAAGTAGAGGTTCGCCTATCGATGCATGAACAGAATGGTGTCTCGGGGGGAGAATCACAAGGGCGTAACACTCCCGGGAACGAGGGGACGGAGGATCGAGGGCCGCGGCTTTTAGCGCTTCGGACACCGCCGCAGTAACGAATAATGAAGCAAGTCACGTGCGTATTACATCGATCGTATCGATTAGATAACTCGCCCGTTACCGCTTCTTTCTTCCACCGGACGAGAAAAGCCTTTCGATAACTGACCCTCTCACGTTTTCCCACCTTCCGCTCGCGCAGCGGAGCTTCGATTAATTATTCAACAGACGAGCTCGGGGCACTTTGGAAACGAATCCGAAGGCGTTTCCGTCTACGAGGCGCTCGAAATAAATCTCGCTTCGGATCCGAGGCGTCGAAATTGTTTTTGAAAACTCGAATGAAAAATAGCGGGAAAGAGTTTGGGGAAAAAAAAAACATGAAGTTTCCGATGTTTCTGGAGTGGGAAAAAGCTGCTGATTTTCACAGCCGCTGAATCATCGGCGTCCTGGCAGCTCGCCGCCACCTCCGAGTCTGCCTTTCTTCCCAGCTCAGTCAAAAGGCGGCGATAAATAAGCGTGAGATTTATCGCGAGCGACGAAATGTTTTGTCGTCGAGTTCGCTGTTTGTACGGGCTTTTTTCTTCTCGCTTTTTTTTTATCCCCGCGCGAACGAAGGAACGCTCGACTCCGCGTCCCCGCCGAGCTCTACGCTTCTCACTCTCCGCAACTGTATTTGAGCTTGTTTCATATTCAAATATGAGAATATAGGTACACCGACGAAGAACGCGCATGTTTATATAGCCGCGTGTTTGTGCACCAACGTCGCGGTGCAGCGTGCAGCCAGGCGTGCGCCGGGCTCTTTCGTGCGTGGAATAGGCTCAAGGCTGTTAAGGCACAGTCCCAGCAGCAACGCTGGTGCAATGCACACGGACTGCACTCTACTTGCAGCCCACCCGCCCGACTCGGATGCACGGAGAAAGAGTCACACTCGATTTTCCTCGATCGCCTCAAGCCTCTTCTCCACATTTTATTATCAACGAGCTGCTTCGCTTTGTTTCGACAAACCATCCAAATTTCATTTCGCTCACTCATTCTTGCAATTTTACTCATTTTTATTCTCCTTTTTCATCGGAACTTCGGGCTTTTGGTCATTTCCGAGGTCTCGAGAACGATCGACTTTTAAGGCCTTATGTACACTTGCGGTGGGCGATAAAAACGTGATTTTCTTGATTTCTCAAAATGGCGGAGCTCTGTTCCAGTAGCACATTTTTTTGAGCATCGGTCCCGCGGTGGACGTGATAACTAAAAAACCAGCAGTCCGATCCATACCAAATTTATATACCAACTTATTTATTATAATAATAGCTTCGGCCTGGACGAAGGATTTGTAAAAATTTTCATTTAACAAAAATGGCGACCGCGGTTTTAACAAAAAATTCATTTTTTGGCTGCTAAATTTGCGGTTTTTTGTTACGTTTTTTTTCCCAACGTAATACGAAATCCTTCGTCCAGGCCCTAGCTATTATTATAATAATATGAGGAGTATAAATATGTGGTACGGATCTGATCAATGGTTTTTTTAGTAATCGTGCTACGAATCTAATGCTCCGATTTTTATATGAAATTTGGTGAGAATATTCTTCAGACATTGTACTTGAAGAATATCCAATAAAAATTTTTTCGATTATTCGATCTTTCAGGACATAAAATTTTGTGTGATTTTCGTTCATTTTTGCGGAGCTTCGAAAACGGTTCTGGGGATCGTCGAATCGATGCTTACTTAGAGTCAGCATTTTTCCTGCTCGAATCCGTGGGTTCGGAGGAAAAAGCTGAGAAAAGAGAAACTCTGGCCTCGTGTTTTTCCGAGATTGGAATGAGGAGGATCGCGGCGAAAAGAAAGTGCGTCAAAAAAAGTTTCACCTCGATTTTCCCATCGAGATATCCAAATTCATGAAATTTCGTTTATGATTCATCGACGAGAGGTTGAGCGATTTGAATTCTCGAGATTTAAAGTCCGTTATTGATGTGGGTTACGCGAGCTACTGTTTGCTCCAACACCACCGCGAATATTTGCCGAGAGCAAATACCTGCTCCCGTTATTTATGCAATCAGCTGGGACTAATTGATCTCGCACGGAAAATCGATGATTTAGACGCGCCTCTCGCGATCGGAGCTTCTCACTTGAGCGACTTCGTTACACACAATAATATCCAAGAGCAAAAGCAAAATAAAGGGGACCATAAAAATGTATTTTAAAAATACGAGAACCTCGATGATAAATCTGACGATTACCGAGATCCTTATCTTATCTCAAACACGCCACGAAGTTTGTGCATTTTTTCTCTCCCTCGAGATGACGCTTTCTGGTGCCTCGAGGGTCATAAAAAATATTTTTTCTCCTATTTTATTTGAAACGACACGGAGAGAATTAAACTGTAATATTTAGCGTTAAATTAACTGTAAAATTTATCGGATATTCTCGACTCCGGGAACGGCGTTAACGAAAAATATTTACTCCGATAAAACGCACTGTAAAATTTTCAATATTTTCCGAAATTTTTAGTTTTATCATAGTAAATATTGCAGATAGTGAAATTAACGGTGCAGGACGGTCAAATGTCTTTGCTCTAACGCAGGTGTAGATCACTCGTTTCCGAATTCCGTAGTACACTGAAACGGTGATTTACACGGCAATTTTCCAAATTTAATAAAAAAAATCATTAAAATGATATTTTTCAATATTTTTTCGTCTCATTTTCTTCGATCCTTCGATGTGAATTTCGCTTTTGTTTGATTTAATAAACACGTGCTTCAATTCGTTGAATACCGTGGGGGATGAATATTTGAGGTAAAGGCTCGTTTGAAATTGGAGGAAAATGTGATTGAGAGATGGTAATGGAAATTCGAGTGGTGGACTCGTAGGATTTGAGTTGAATTTGAAAATTAGATCGATCATGGAAACGAGGAGAATTGATGAGTTTTTTCTGACTCGTTTGCGAGAGCCTCGACTCGTTGGGTTACGTGCGAGGTGTTAATCAAAGAGAGTGCAAGCGACAGAGCCAGAGAATAAATCTCGTGGTGCGCGCGTCCCGAGTGCGGAGTCTCGCGCGGTGAGTCACGAGACTCGGATTCTTTTCACTCGTCAGCTCGTGGCTGAGGGACATTGTTGGCGACGAGCAGACGATCGCGATCGACAGAAAGAGTTTCCTCCTTCTCTCTCTCTCTCCCTCGCCATTCTCATTTCCGGCTCCTTTGTATATAACTGTATACATCGCGAATTCACTAATTTTTCATCTTTTGTCCGCTCGCTTTCCAGGGGTCAAAAGCACCCGTTTTTTTCTCGTTTGTTTTTCGCCGTCGTTCCTCCGCGTAACTTTATGCAAATGAGCACTTTTTTGTTCTCCGAAAATACGAAAGATTTCACCGGTTCTTTCAAAAGTCTGCGCGAGAAACACGACGATCGAGTTTTTCTCCGATGGCGAACCCTTTTCGCCCAAACTTTCACGAAAATTTTTCCATTTTTTAAATCTTCAAAAAGAAAAAAAAAAAAAAAATTTCGACACGTTTCCTCCGGGATATTTCATCGAAAAAATATTTCATTTCGACTCTCCGGAGCCACTTTACAGAAAAGTATTCGAGCGGACGGTTCGAGATGAAATTCTCGAGGATAATTGCAGGTTATCGTAATACATTCTCGACTAATGGCAAATTTATACAAAACGTATGTATAAAAGGGAATATAACGAAGTGCAGAGGTTCGTATTATATATGCAGGTGAAGTACGGTGACGGGGCCGCCGGAACTGCAGTCTAGTAAGCGTGTACGATTCCCTGCCGCAATAAGTCGGCGCGAACCCGTGTGTTGAGCGGAATCTTTAAATCGTGTGGCGAGGAGCGCGAGGGAGTTGGTTGCGTACTCTTGAAATAAGCGGAGAGGCGAGAAGAAAGAGAGAAAAGCTCGTAAAAAAGGTGAGAAAGAGAGGGGAAAAAGGAGGGAGAAAAGGACAGAAATTCCGTACCGAAAGGTCCCGAAAGAGAGAGAGAGAGAGAGAGATAAATAATTTATTCTGTGTCTCTCACTCTTGCCCAAAAGCAAGAGTGAGAGAGAGGAGGAAAAGAAATTAGGTCACGTCGCTCGGTCCGAAGTGGCATGCGGAGCAGAGCAGTGATTTTTAAAAGCCTCCGTTCCCATTGCCCGCCTCGGGAGTCTCAAGGGTAGCGCAGAGAGCGAAAAAAGCAAGAAACGGCAACGAAACGGCACAGAAGTACCGGAGATCCGGGTAAAATATAAATTCCGTGAATCTCAGCCAATAATCGAGCGTAAAGCGAGCCAGAGATAAAAACAAAACGACGAAAAATCAGTCCCCCAGTTGAACGAATGAGAGAGAGAAAGGGACAGAGTCGCTGGATTTTGCAGCGCGGTTCTCCCTTCTCCGCGTCATTGTCTTCCAAAAAATGAAAATCGACGAAACGCCCGTTGCAACGAGATTTCAAAACCAGCGACAGTTCCCCCGGGCCCCCCCACAAAATATCTCCGTACGAAAAGATCATCCGAGTTCCCCGGAGCTTGCTCCAGCCCCAAGAAGAGAAACGCCACGAATCTCTCCAGACTGAGCGCCTTCCCCAAGGATTCCGACTCCTGGACGAACGATCCTCGGCTCCGCGAACTCGTCGTACGTAGTTCGTTCTCGCCGAGTCCGCGCGTGTGGCCCGAGAGCACTTTTGCGCCGGCCGGAGCTCGGAGCGTCGGTGTGAGCGCACCACGTTGCATACGTCGTTGCACGAGGCAGCAGCGGCGTCGTCGCGCGGGGAAAGGGCGTAAAGGCCGCTCCGAGGGAGGGAGCGGCGCTCGCGGCGGAAGATAGAACATCGCGGGCGGGGGGAGTGCTCGTCGAGCGTGGGGTATACGGGAGCGGAGAGTGCGGTCAAGTGTACCGGGTAACTGGGTCAATGAGAAACGTCTCACGAGACGCGCAAGCGCACTACGGATATCGAGCTATAAACTCTGCCTAGTTCGCCTCCACCTTTATATAGTACACACATTTGTTATATATACGTACGTACCCATTGCATACTAAACTACACACATTTGCCATTTCGCCTTGGTGCGCCGACTAAACTGTGTATTACATAGAATTTAATACGGGATGTCCGAGAAATCGATCCCCGAAATAACGGGATCGAGTTGATCGATCGATTTCAAGGAGAAAAGTCCTCGGATATTTTTTTCTAGGGCCCACCGTTCGTCGAATATGAGTCGATCAGTGCGGCCCAGTCCGCGACGTCGCGGCGGAGGGAACGGAGTGGGGGGAGCCGCGCCGATAGGAGGCTCCGACGCTCCGCCCACTTCCCACGCTCTTTTCTCCGGCCCAACGCAGCCGATTCCTTTGTTCCTTTGTGCTCGCGTATCTCGAGAACGGTGGGGTCGAGAGGGATGCGAGTAAGGACTTTTCGCTTTGGAATTATTCGCTTTGGCGGTACGGGGAGATAATTGAACGGTAATATTTAGCGTGAAATTCGCTCTCGAGTTTACCGGGGGAGTCCCGATCGGAGCAAATTCCTTGACCGTTGTGGGTCCTCGTATTTTTCGTTGACCGTACTTGACGAAAACTTTGAAAGCGTATCGATTATCCACGAATTTATAATACGATCGTTTCTTTTTTTATGACTTTGTCATTGAATAATGCTACAAACGAAGCTTCGTGAGAATCATAGTAGCCTTTCGAAATGATGATTCTTCGTTATATGGTGATAAGCGCTCCAACTTCATAACTTATTAGCTTCTTGAAACAATCTGAAAAATTATAAGAATTTAATAAAATTTGATAAGTGTATTATTTAAAAGTATATAAGAAAATATACATTTTTTAAAGATTTTTCTACCACACAGCTCTCGAGTAATTGAACAGTAAAGTTGACGTGTACCATGTGGTAAAAAAATTTGAAAAAAATAGTATTTCTATGGTTGATGCCAAAGAATGTTATCACCAAATTTTATAAAATTCCGATTATATTTTGATTTCGTGATCCACCCTCCTTAATCGGTCAAACCGATCCGTCCTCTTAAGGAGTTTCGGTACAGGCGATACAATGTTGCCATGCTAATCCATGCTAAAAAAATTAAAAAGTTCAGAATTTTATAAAATTTGGTGAACATATTCTTTAGTGCCAAATTTGACGACACAAATTTTTTAAGATTTTTCTTCTGCACAGTTATCGAGTAATCGATCACTAAAGTTTACGTGTATAAGCATAGCGTTTCCAAATATATATAGGCATACATTCCGGGCATGAGAAATCTGCTTTAATGCGTAATTACTCGATAACTAAGTAGAAGAAAATTTTGAAAAAATTTGAGTTTTCGCACTTGATGTTGAAGAACATTATCACCAAATTTCATCAATTTCTTAATATTTTGACTTCTGTACCGAAACTCCTTAATGTACAGGAAAATTTAATTTTTTCCCCGCATAACAATATCACGAATTGGAGCTCGTCACCGTGCCATGTCGTTACTGGACGGTAATTTTTCAAATTTAATTCTCTCTGTGTATTTTCGATCGGCGATGACTCGGGGAACGAAAATTCGAAAAGTTTTTTGTGCTTTATCGATTTTTAATGTTGAATTCCGCAAGGAGTTGGACAACCCGGTTGAAAAATCGTTTATTTTCGAACGGGCGTGATTGATTTTTGATAAAAATATTTGAAAAATCGATGTTTTGTCATTTCCTCGCTCGTTTCATTAGCGAACAGTCCTCATTCGTTGAATATACATAACCAACGCGTTTTCCTCGGCTTCGTTTAGTTTATTGATGCGATGCAAATGTGGCTCATCGATCACGGTGCATATATTTCGCTCGTTTTCGTGCAACAGACCCGCCGATGCCACGAGCGTGTAAACCTCATCGTCGTTTTTCTCCGCCCCCCCCCCCCCCCCCCGCCCCCCCCCTCTCTCGCGGCTTCTCTCTGCATGCGGTGCGGTGTGCGCGGTGATATATAGCACGGATTTAGTGTCTCCGCGCTGCATATATGAACGGAGCCGTGCATTTTTGGCTCAAGTGCAACGGGTAAATGGGTCAATGACGCAGCCTGTAAACGAAGCAGATAAAATACAGAAAAAACGTCCAAGACAAATTTACGAAATGTTCATCATTATTTACTCGTACGAAAAACGAGCGTTCGGCGCTGAAGAAAGCTCCGAGGAGGCCCACGCGATTGCGTAATTGCTTGAAAAAAAAAAGAGCAACGAAAATCCCCCCGATTGGGAGCGTTTCTCTCAGGAATTTCTTGAATCGACGCCCAGCTAAATTTGGCACGATAAAAAAGCGAATTCTATTTCGAAAAAGTCTAAAATACCTCTCTCACGAAAACGTGGACTCGCCGACTTTATTCGTCGATTATCCCGCTCAATCTCGCCAGCGCCGTGTTCCACAATCGAAATAAAAGTGATCGTTAAATTCGTCCCTGACGGACGAGCCTCGTCGTTGCTCGATTCGTTTCGTTATCAATTCCAGCGAATCTTCGTACCTGCATCGCTCCCGTATCGGGTCTCTCGAGCCATCCAGGAAAAAGAGAGAGAAAGAGGGGAGAAAAACGGTAGGAAAAATCGTCTCGCTTTTTGCTCTTTCTCTCTTCCGGTAACAAAACACTTGCGGACGATCGTCCTTCCGCTCACCTTCGAATCCAATGAACATACGCAAGATCCGATGCTTCTCTCGGTGCTTCTCGTAATCGCCCTTAGCCAGCTGCGCGCCTGCCTGTATGAAGAGAGCCGGACAAACGGACCGTGACTCTCGTTACACTTCGTTATCGAATTATGCAAGTGTGCAGCCACGAATGATCGGCCTCTTATCGTGCACAGATAAATGTTCGTAAATTGCCGAGCAGAAAGACCGAGAGAGAGAGGGACGAAGAGAATTCATCATTCACGAATGTTCGAATGAAAAGTTGGCGATAAAAAAAAATCGAGAAGAAAAACCGAAGATCGAGAGGCCCGTAGGGACGTGAAATTTCGTCCCGAATTGATCCGCTCCACAAAAATAAAAGAGGTTGGGACAACGTGTGAGCAAACGTACGAAAAAATTGACAAAAATGGTGAGTCACTCCGTCGACAAAGAAATTATAGGGTTGGGTGTCCCATTGGCCTGGAATAATGAGCCACGGAGAATGAAGCATTGTGTCCCAGGGCGACGAGACAATGGTATTTTTCATTTTTGACCTGTCGTCAGAGGCTCGAGTCATTGATGAAAACGAAGAAGCTTGAAAATGTTCAATCGAAGAGGGAATGCGACTCGAGTCCTCCGTAAATTCGTTCTCCGTATCGAAAAAGAGTTTAGCTAGCACTGTAAAAAGTGTCAAAATATTTGATCGGTGTAGAGTAATAAATAAATAATAAAAGACCGTGGGGAATCCGGCTGATAATGATCCGCGTTGGCGCCACTTAATCGAGTGTAAAGAAGGTTTATTAATGGCGAAAAAATCTGCTTGCAGCTCGTTGCATCATGCTGGAAAAAAGGGGGATTGAAAAAAAAAAAGAAGAAGAAAATAAAAAAAAAAGGCGCTCGTACGTATCGAGTTAATTTAGTGATGCCGTTTCGCCGTCTCATCTGGCGTACTCGCGTTTGTTTATACACTCTCCCTCTTCTTCTTCTTCTTCTTCTTCTTCTTCTCGTGAGAGAGAGAGAGTCTGTGCTCGCGTTGGTGTAACCGCGAACGTTAGTGTTGGCGGCGCGCCGCCGGAGCCCCCAACAACAATCAGGTCACTCGTATCAAACTGACCTACATGCGTTATCGCGACTCGCGAGCGCCGTTATCACGCCTCTGATAAAGCCTTTATTAACCATATGATTATACCGGTAGAATAAGAGAGCCGGAGGAGAGGGGAGAAGGATAAAAAATTGAGAGAGCAAGAGAGAAGAAAATTCTCCTCCGTGGCGTGCGCGTGCATCGGCACCGGCGCGGCGCTTTTTTCGTCCACATTTTATTTATCCTTGTGTTTATTTTTTTCGCTGCATTCAGGGACGATTGAAATTATTCATTATGCGCGATTAATCCCACATAAACACAAGCCAAGAGAATAAATATCGTTCTCGAGTCTCATTTCTCGACATTCTTCCCATCCCCACCGCTCGTCCCGCCTTCATCCTTCTTCTTATTCTATTAAATTGCATTATTTTATTTAATAATGAATTTAATCATCATCCGACACGGTAGTCGACGCTGCTGCTGCTGCTGCAACTACTCCGATTAAAAAAAACTCCCCCCCGCTCGCTCGCTCTCTTTCTCTCTCTCTCTCTTTCTCTCTCGGCGCTAAAAATAAAACGATGCACGTATGGAAGCGTGAGCCCACGAGAGCCTGACCTCGTCTCGGGGCCGATCGTCCTTTCTCGACTCTCGCGAACTCTTCAACTTGACCCGGATTCCCGCCCGATCCCCTATCGACGACTGCTCTGTCCTAGGCGAATAACGTCCAACTATATCTATCCCTCCGCATTTATTTACGTACAAATCCACCTATAGACATCTATTTATCAACGTGCACACATAAATCGAGCTATACTGATTCGCGTTATGCTACAAGTACTGAGAAAGGTGCGATGCCCTTGCGAGGAAATACTCGGAAGGGAAGAACTGTCAAAAATGTTTCAATTGAGTTGAAGGGAATAAGATTAATTTTGTGGGAAGTTAAAAAGCGTGTAATTTATCTCGATTTTTTTGCTCGAAGTTTGAACGTTTCTCGTTGCTCACAATATTCGACTCTTTCATTTTGTATGTCACAACTCGATGTGATTTTTATAGTCGATAAATGGCGATTATTAACATTGACGTTTGATGGATAACATTTCGGTGAATGGTTATAGATGACGATTTATCTACGGGATTTTATAATAATGACGAGTTGGAACGAAAGGTGTTACTCACGCGCGGGGCATTCCGGAGAAAGCCGAAGCCGGAGGCGCTAAACGAGAGTGCAAGTGGTGAGAAAGTTGCGAGAGAGGATCGTATTTATCGCTCGATTACGAGAGAGCGTTGCGCGAGGTCTCGCCGCCCGCGTGCGAAGCGGGCGGCTCCGCTAACGTAATACACGAGCGAGAGCTCTCCGCTATCTCCTAACGCTCTTTCTCTCCTTTTCTCACTCGTTATCCAACCCCCGCTCTCCCGCCTTTCCCACTTTCTCCATCTCCGCCTCTCTCACGCTCGCACTCTCACTCGCCTCCTCCGTACACCGATTTCCCGTAACCGACGGCCTAGTACAACGTAACCGCTATGTAACTAGTACCATTGCCAATGAAAGCAACGAGGGCCTTCGCTTTCCGCGCTGCTGACGATCGCGGCAGCCTGGCGAAGAAATGTACGCCGTACCGCATTCGCGAACCTGTCACACTTACCTCCAAAGAAATGGATTTGTAGATCAGTTGACGATGCGGTCGAGTTCTCGACGAAAAATATCCCCGAAATTGGACAGAAACGGGTGCGTACTGTGGAAAAAGTTTATTGAGGCGACGAAATTTCATCTGGAAATATCGAAAAAAATGTTTAGTTAAAAATTCATGGGAAAGAACAGCTTTTGGGAATGACTGATATATTGGACAAAAATAATCGTATTTTTTACGTAATTTTTATGTAATTTATCTCCTCGAATGGTCGCTAATAGAGCCGAGGACTTTCGTTTGAAATTATATAAAAAAAAGTTTCGAGGTTTGTTACTCAAAACTTTGATTCGTCATTGTCCAGGCGACAAAGAGCCTTTGATTATAAAATGGCGGGCTGAAACGACAAGACCTACCCAACGGTGATCCACCTCGAGCTATATCAATTGAAAGTCGAGTCAGAGAATAAAGAGTGAAAGGAAAAAAGGAGAAAGAGAGAGCGAGATGGAGAGAAAGAGACGAAACGACTTTCTCTGATTCTCATTCACAAACGGTTGTAAAAGTACGATTATTCGACTCTGGGATTGTAATTTGTTGAGGGATTTATTTTTATCATTCATCAGATAAGATATCCTCAAGATTTATGCGTCATATTGGCACAGGATTAACGTTCGTATAATGATAACATTCAAAATACTAAAAAATGCTGATATGACGAAACGCTTCACTAGTTTTGACAATGATTAAAATTGAATAAAGAATCCGATGCTGGATTCGTTGGGTTTACATTTTCAAATACGATTTTTTTTAAATATTGTAAATTGTCACCTTTTCGTGTTTTCGCTAAAATGATAGAAAGATTACCCGAATTGACGTTTTTTTTATTATTTTGGAATGATACGAAGCACCACTGAAATTCGCGTATGTGAAACGGCGCGTCCATCATAAGAATCTCGTTCGTGAGGCGTCGCGAGCGCCACCGGTCTGCGCATGCGCCCAACTGAACGTGCGAAAAGCGCCACAAAGCCGAAAAGCCGGTAACAACAAGTTGAGAGAGTTGTCGGAGAAAAAGTGTTGCATCATTATATAGAGAAGATCGTTGATACGTTAATTTTCGCCCTGAGCGGACTCTTCTGTACGAATTAAAATAGTCGATACGCTCCACGACTCGTTTGTGGCCAACGAGTAAAGTTGAAAAAGCACTGATTCTGATTAAAATATTGGCAGGTACTTTTCCCGCAATTTTTAACCTTTCTTTGTGCCCGACTGTACGCCCGAACATTTTGTTCCTTCTATTCTCCCAAGCAATCAACACGAAGAGTGTCAAAATATTCAGAATTCAAAATTCATTCGTTCTGATTTCATTTTCCATTTAAATATCAGTCAACAGGCCTTCTCGAAGGTGTTTTTTTGTTCGTCAATGCATATAGAGTTGCGAGCATTGCTTCGTTCGTGGAGCGTGATGCGCGCGCAGCGTGCGACAACGTTTCGACAGTTTCGATGTCGGAGGCGGTACGTGACCAAAGTTGCTCAGAGATCGTGCCTTTGTGTCTCGATTTTCCGAATTTTTTATACCCAAAAGCGACGTGCGATCGTTTTCTGGTTGTATCGACGATCTTGTCGATCGAAAACTTGTGTTAAATCAAAGTGGGAAAGTTCTAAAATAAAAAGTGGCCGAAAATATAATATTTTTTTTGTTAGCGTTATGTGAGAGTAAACGAATAGCGTCCGTTCTTTTTCGTGAATTCGAGTGGCGAAAGAAGAAAAAGTGATCGGAGCATAGTTTATCGTGACACGCGTACGTGGGCGCGTTCAAATGAAATTTTTCCTCGTGACTATTTCATTTTATGCCCGAATTGGAATAGCGTTGGAAGCGTGGGCTCGTGTCCGGTGAAATGAATTTCGTCAATTTCTTACCCTTTCGACAGCCGTTGACGTTTCTTCCTCGCCGAGAAATTTTTCTCATCCCGCCTCCCTTATTTTGCCTACTCCTTTCGTATGCAAAGCTCGGCCGGCCGTTCCAGCTTGTCCAAATTCCAAGCCATACATCGGGCGAAAAAACGGTTGATCGCAGTGAATTTAGCTGCGGCTCCCGCCTCGAAGGTAGTATGTAAAATAGGTGAGCGCGACGGCGTACAGTGGCACCATTGAAAATTGCCTTTTTTCTACCTAAGATTTTACGGGGGGTCGTTTACGGTAGATCTTACGACTTAATATTCTTACGTGGAAATACGAGGCCTCGAAAGTCTCCTGGATAGCGCACAATATAAACTCAGAAGCGAAACGACTCGCTTCTCAGTTGTAAAACGGGGCTGTAACGAATTCGGTAAAAGCACGAAAAAGAAAGTGAAAATAAGGGTGGAAAATCCATGTACCGGGTGTCCCAAAAATCCTCCGACAAAATCACTACGATTCACCAGCATTTTTACCGATGAGCTTCAGGCATTCCCATCCGCGAAATAAATTTCTTTAATTTTTCCCCCCCACTACAATCGATTAATGAACATTTTCATCACATTTTACGTTCAATCCCTCTTATTTTAAAAGCCCCTGGAGGACATTACTGTCACGTACGACCGAAATAATGCCTGAAAAACCGTTTTTTTCGTGACAGCACCACCAAAAATGGTGTCGTCGCCAATTTTTTCACTCAGTTTCTCGTAACTCGTTTTTTTCTCCGTCTCTCAAGTCGTGCGCACGGTAGCTCCGTAGCGGAATACCGTTCATTTCGTGCTCATAAACAAAGCACGCTTTTCGCGTCCGAGATTTTCCTGTACGAGAAAAAAGGGCGGAATGAAGCGTCCGAAAGGCTCTCGAGCGTACGTCAACGTTTGTCGCTGCGAGGGCAGTGGGTCACTAGGGAAACTCCCGCAGTGAATTGCACGCAATAATTCGTTATCCCCGAGAAGGCTCGAGCCCGCTTCTTTCGCTCGATTATCCCGGAGATTTTCCTCCTAAAAATTTTCACTTTTACTCACCGCGAAAGGGAAACGAGCGTGTTTTCGCTTGTTGCGCTTCTCCTGTCAACGGACACTCAAAATATTTACGTCGTAACGAATTAGACATCCGGCCCGGCAGCCGCATATATATTTATGAGGCACACGCCGGAGCCGATTTCCGTGCACCACCCGCTGCGAACTACCGAGTACAAACGGAGACGGGCCTGCCCTTAACTTTTTCTCGGTTATAAAGTAACGCAGGTATTATAAATTGCACAGAAATCGTAACTTCCGAGCCCTCGCAAAATCCCTGTTTATCGCGAAAAATAATTTTTCTGTCGGTGCTTTTTTTTTTTCTCATTTTTCCAAATTATGAAATCTTAATAAAAATTTGAATTCGGAATAAATTCGGAGACAGAAAAATCGACATTTTTGTATAATCTGTCAAAAGTAAAAAAAAAAAATTTCGAAATCAAAATTGAATATTTTTTAAAAAAATAAACAAGGTCGATGGCCGAGAACGAGTTCGGTGAAGTCTTCGACTTGGCGGAAACGTAATTCCGAGCGAGAAGCCAGAAAGAAGGTTGAGTGATTTTTCGTAATCGAAAAATAGTCCAAGGATCGAGCTCTCGGTTGTTAATGTGCGTTTAACGAAACGAATTTTAATGCGATCCTCCATATCGGATGAGCTAGAAAAAAGCCATTTTTCAAATCAATATTTAGTCCAAGGACAGAGTAATTTTGTTGTTGATTTTTTCTTCTCTTTTTCTAGTCACGGAGCTCCAACGATTTTGACGCACGTACGTACGGCGAATAAAAAGAAGAGCGAGAGGCAAAACGTAGCAAAAAGAAGTCTTGAGGGTATAAATATAGCAGATTATCGCAGGTAAATTTAGGCGTACGTGCGAGAATGAAGGATGACTCACGAGGCACAGATCGAGTGAACATAGATTCGTGTAATTAGCGATTCCACGACGTGCATCAGATATGAAACTCGCTCCTGCTCGTGTGCGGCTCTCTTCGTGTGACATCGACACCAATGCACCTGCACTTATTCGTACGTGTGTGGTGCGAAACGCGCCGCAGCAGCCAGCAACTTTTCTCTCTCTCTCTCTCTCTCCCACACACACGCGCACACGGTTTTCTCTCCTTCTCTTCGCAGCTCGATCATTCGAGCTCGCACAGTGGTACACCCCATGTGGGTAACCGTGTCAAGGACGTGCGAACTGGGCTGCAAAACGGTCCGAAAGACGTCGCGATAGTACCGGCTCTCTCACTCTCTTACGTTAGAAGTGTCGCGAACTCGAAACTTCGCCAATGGAATACTACTATCGAGTGCCTCGTACTTCACCGTCTATACCTACCGGTGGTGCACGCTTCCACCTCGATTCAACGCTCCGTCTCGATTCTCAACGATTCTCAGGCCTCTACACTTTTCTTTCAAAGCTTCTGAATCGTTAGTGCCAAAGATATTTTTAAGTATCGAGTTTTAAACACTTTTTTCAGCGATTGTACAGTTTACAGTTGGTTTCGCGTCACTGTTCTCATTCTCATTTTAGCGAAAGACGATTTTTCCAGAGTCATTTTCGGAGGATTCGCTTTGTTGGGGACTTTTGAAATGGATCGTTTGAGCAACGTTCGGAAATGGGGACTCGAGGCCTCCTCTGCAACGATCGAAACCCATTTTTTGGCAGTTTTATGCTGGGAAGCCTGCTGCTGCTCGATGTCCAGCAAGATTTCTTTGTCGTCGAAATCGCAGCGCCTGCGACGAATTTTCCGAGGGCTCGACGCTATTCGTTGGCTGGAGAAGAGATTTTTTCCGCAGCCGGAGAGCGAATTCGTCGAAGAGAAGCTTCGGTGGTGAAAACGAAGATTTCCTCAGATCGGGGTCACGTAGGATGATCGAGGGACGCGGATATTTTGAGGGAATTCAAAGTATTTTTGTAAATTGAGCGATATCAGTTGAGAGTTGAATCGGAATCGTCGCCGAGTATCATGCGAAAGTGAATTTGAGCAGAAAAAATGCTCGCCTCCCCTGAAAAACGAGAATTCAGCTGAATTTACAAAGAGCAAAAATCGTAGCGATGCGACGAAACCCTCTGGAGCCGAAATCTCATCGGAATCGTCAATCGCCCACTCTCCGATTCTTCAATTCGGACGTTTTTTTTTTTTTTTTCCCAAAACGAAACTCTCGCACAGTTTCGCCGCTCGTTTTTTTTCTCCATAAATAATGAGCGGCGATAATTCAGTGCCGAAATTTCTCTCTTTTTCAAACGCAATCTCTCGGTCGCGTTGCGAATTGGAGAGTCGAAGAAGCTCGTGAGAGCGCGCGTTCGTCTAACGAGTTGCGAAATTCCGAAACCGTTGGCAATGTCCATTAAATATGATATTACGTGATGAGGTCCTTTTTCGCTATGGTGTAAGTCGAATGAGAGAAAGAGAGCGAGAGTACTTGTCGCAAACTTTTGATCCGAGGCGCTCCGAGGGTTTCTCGAGACGAGAATAAATACGCGTTGCTCGCTCGTGTCGCAGCTCTGCGTCGAAAGTCTTATTTCTCTCCGTTTTCTTTGTTTTTTCGTGTGTATGTGTGCTTTTTCTTTTTTTTTTCTTTTTCTTTATCTTTCTTCTTTTTCATCTCGTTTATTCTTTTTCAAACATATTGACACACGCAGCCGCGGTACCGCAATGAGTTAGATTTTACTTTTAGTTTCGAAAATGGGGAACGCGCTCTCGCGGTGTTCACTCTCGTAATGTGTATACGACATCGGAGAGTGGGGCACGCTCGGGCCTTGGCACACTTTTTCACCTCAGCAGAGACGCGGCTACGACACAGCCCCGAGACGACTACGAATACGTAGCGAGAATTACGACTGCGAAACGCGATAGGGAATCACCAAACAAATCGAATCCGAATCTTCGTGACGAGCCAAATCGTATTTGCACATCGGAAATATCGAGGTTTTTATCCACCGATAAAAAACACCCTGAAATTACAAACTTTTTTCGATAATGCGAACGAAATTGTGTTTTTAATCGTAAACCGAGTGAAATATTTTTATTTCTTTTCTTCCATTTTTCGCAATGTTGATAAATTTGATTGAGATTCCATGTTAAAATCTTGATTCTTGAGCCCGTAGGTTGAGGAGGCTCGCTCGGAAAACGTGACCTTTGAGGGGAGAAGCCAGTAGCGATAATGATGGTATAATTCGGTGCGTCCATACGGGCAAAAGTGGGTGCTCCTCCGTGGTGCGTCCGTGTGTCGTAGCCTTGCCAATCGAGGCGATCGACGAGCAGCGATATTGTCGCGAGGAGACGGAGCGAAAACGCATGAAAAAAGGGAAGCGATTCCGGAGCCGCGAGGGGGTTTCGAGAGGCGACGAAATCCGTTAGTTTCGACTGCCGAATATTTCGATGCCTCAAGCTGGGTCATGAAATGTTGAAAATTTCGAAACGAGAACGAGTGAAAATCACCATCGACTCGATCGTTCGTTCATTTTAGCCCCATTTTTGAGTAAATTTCACAAGAAAGGGTTTTTCAATCAAATGAAATTGACCCCCGACCCTGTGAGGCGAGAATTTTCATTGTGCCGAGCGTTTCTAGCGTCCAGGCCATTAGCTGGCTGCTCATTAGCCAACATCCACACGGAGCGTGTGATTCTTGCTCGAAGATGAGCGTCATTTCGGCCGGAGAAAAGCAGCGATTGGAAATCGCTCTAACGCGCAATCGAAAGTTTGATGTAATCGTTTGAAAACGATGCGTCGAGAGAGTTAATATTAATTAATCGTGGTATGAAGTAACCTGTGAACGGCCCTTGAGCTAATCGCAGAGTATTCACCACGTTCGAACGAGCAACGAAAATAGTGGAAATTTTTTCACAGGTAGTCACAGGAGGATGATCCGTGTCGTCGCAGCACTCGTTCCGAATTAGAATCGTCGCATGGAAAAATCCAGCATTCGTCTTCGTTCCACCACGAATTAAGAAGGAGTTTGACGCGCAATCATTCAAAAACTCGAATAATTACGTCGATTACGATCGATCGAAATAACCAAATTTTTAAATCGCTGTATTTACAAACCTGGTGAGTCATTTGAAACGAAAATTCGCGTCAAAGGTCGATCCTTTCGAAAAATGAATTTTCACACAGAAATATTTGAAATTGCAGTTTCCTCGGAGACTTTTCGTCACCGGCAAGTGGCGAGAGAAGGCTCCTCGGAGGCTCGCCCCATTGGATATTTATCCTCGGGCACAAACACATCCGAGACGCCCTTTTGAGTGAAAAAATCGATATTTGTATATTTATATATGAATACTCACGCAACGGGGACTCGGCTGGCTCTTTTTCGGCAGCTCCGAGTTTCTAGGTCACTGGCTTTCACTCTCGTTCGTGATCGCGTCACATCCTCTCGATTCTCGCGGTCTCTCCTCTCCGGCGAGGGCAGAAAGCGCGCGCGAGTTCCACCACTCTTTTCGCGCACGTATGGAGCCGCGTATAAATATTGGTCCCCATACACACGTGCGCGTCGAGCACACGCATGTGGCGAACGATCGGATCAACGCAGAGTCGTTTCCCTTTCGTTTTGGAGTCTCGCTTCGCGCTGCGGAGCACGCACCGATGTAATAAAACACATTTTTTTACGTCCCACATTCTGGCACTGTAACGAGCCCGAAAAATATTGAAGAATCAGGCTATTTCATAAGCGATCCACGAAATACTCGATTCGTACCAATTTCGTCGAGGAGGTTCGAACGCTCAGCGCCATTCGTCGGATCTTTTTTTTCCCTCATTTCGACGATTTCGAAACTCCAACAAAGTTGTACTCAATTTTCCTTGAGAATGTAATCCAACTGAATTATTTCATTCGGTGAGGATTCAAGTTTCATTCAATCAACCCCGAACGGGATGAAATGGAGTGGGGGAAAAAGGTTGAAGCTCCTGATACTTTCGCTGCATTTTTCGAGGCACCTAATAATTTCGGTTCATTCGTTTCGATACGAATCTCGGTTCGCCTATTCGGAGGAATCATCAAAGAGAGGTTCGTCGTTCGATCATCCTTCCAGCACAGTCGGCCTTCGCTGAATTAGACTATTAAATAAAAGTTTGAATCGTTCATTGTGGGAGGGAGAGAAGCGAAGAGCATCGCGGCTGGCTCTCTGAGCAGCTTTCACTCTCGTTTGTTCCACACCCTTTATCGTTCGCCCGAAACGCTTTGGCTTCCGGCCTCTCTTTTCACTCTCGTTTGTTCCCCTTTCACGCGCGTCCTAACGCGGATAGACGAACGCTTCAAAGCCCGTCGTCGTCTCGTTGAATCACCTCCGATGACAGTGGAAGAGCACAAGCGTAGTCAGACGCGTCCTGCGTCCTCGGACTCTCGCTGCCGCATAAATTTCCCTTTTTTCTTCTCAACGGGAAGAGACGACGACGGGGAGACGCGCAACTGAAAACCGAGACGATCGAATTATGGATGAAAAACTAATGCTCAATAAACCAGCCGCCGCGCACTCGACGACGCCTACTCGAGCTTCGCCCTCCGTTGCATCCAGCAACAAAAGACGATCCCCCCCCTCCGCCATTTTCGACTCTCTTTACCTCTCGGTAGCTCGTTCAGGTGCACAAACTCCGAACACGATCCCCCACAGGACGTAAAACAGGATTTCCCCTTTGGTTCTCTTGTACTATGCTAATGTACCTGTTACACAAATACCATTTGCATTAATGCATGCATGAGAATATGAAATAATAAAACGCGGATGCCATCTCGATCGACGGGGCTCAACGAAGACCTTTCGGAGTTGGAATTCTATATGCGCTGCCGCTTCCTCTCCGTTCCTCGGCGCTATCCCCGTACCCGCGTTGTCATTTAAATCGTGCTGCTTTCTCCATTCTTACGTGTCTTCATTCGCTTTTCCTGCATCCTCGAAAAAACGGTTGCTCGGATCCGATTTTTTCGGGTGGAGCAGCCGTAACTTGGTTTCGCCCTTCGAGCCTCTGCGATCGCTTTTTGGTGCACAAAATTTTTAATATTCGAGTTCTCGAGTATACTGCAGCTGCGAACGAATGGTTTTGGGGTTGAAAAATTCGTTTTTGTCGGGTCCCGCGCTCGCGGAGTCGCCCGATTGGAAAAAAACCGGAGGGAACGTTTGTTTCGATAACGAAATGCTGCGACGGAGAATAAAAATAGATAAGGAAAGTGCACACGCGCGCGCTCGTCGAGCACGCCGAGATTTTAATAGTGTGCGCGATTGAATGCACAAACGCTGTGGGCATCGGTGCGGCTGTGCTGGGGAGGAACGAGCCTCGGCGATCCGCGAGTATCTGAATGCGCGCATATATTAGCCTAATATAAACAAGCATCGTAGAACGCTTGTACACGCATCCGTTACACGAACGAGTCGAGTAAGAGAGAGAAAAGTTATCGCGAGCGCGTCGACAAAAGTAGTGGCCGAATCGAAAGTCCATAAATCGCAAGATCGCAGAAAAAAATCGTCTCGCCCACGCTCCCGGGGGCTAAAACTCGTAGTTTCTATGCCAAAATTCGCGGTCCGAACTTTCCAAACCGCGATCAGATCGAAGAGCAGAAGAAATCGGTCGTAGGAAGAAAGAACGGGAAGCTTAGAAGGAGGGAAGTGGGGAGAAAAAAAAATCGATCGTGAGAGAATGTGGTAGAGTGGGATGTTTACTGGTGCGCCGAGGTCCTCTGGCGTGCAACCAAATTCACATTTTCCATATACAACCCACGTTATTACAATATTTTATGAATTTTTAATCCAAAACACTTCTACGGTAGGACGGAAGAGTGGGAGAGAGAAGGAAGCTTTGAGTGAGTTAAAAACGTAGAAGCTCGTAAAAAGCAATGTGCACGTATATTTGTTTATGTTTAGGTGTATAAAAACCGGAGAAAAAAAGCAGCGGAGAAGCGCGCGGCAAGGAGGGAGAAGCGGGAGAGAATCGGAGTGACGTAATGAGAAGGAGCGAGTCGTGAGCGCGGCTGCGTCATGTTCTCATCGAACTGGGTCAGTGGGTCTCCCCACTCGGTCGTCTCCGGCGGCGCGCTAGGAGCGACAGCGACGAGGGACCGCGGGCGGGCGAGCCAGCACTCGGCCGCACATCGACTCGCGTTCTTACGAGGAGCGCGCGCTGCTCCCTGCACCCATAAAGACTCTCCCTCGTGCTCGAGACTCTCTTCGACATCGAGGAGCGTTCCCTCTGTAGAGTCGGATCAGAGTCGGATAATAAAACTTCCAGTTTAGATGAGCAATGAAATAATACGGGGGAGCGAGAGGAAGAGAGAAATCCGGAGGGAGAGAAAGAAAAACGTGATCGAGAGTCAAAGAATCGTCGGGGAGTGCCAACGGCGTTACTGTTGACCCAGCCACGGCCTCTTCTCCGCCGATTCAAACTCTTTTATAACTCTCTCGTATACTCGCCATTACCCGCGTCCCGATCTCGACGCAGACCCTCGACTCGCCTTTTCCGTGGCTTCGCCCTCTTCGCTTCTTTCTTCGCTCGCCTCTTCTTTATTATTCTCAGTAACATCGTCTTATTATTTTGCCCTTAATTTTATAATAATATAAATACCAACGACTATCGTCCGGAGGATTAATTGACGTATTTATTATATTCGTAGGACGAATAAAACGTTTCCATTTGCTCGGCTGTCGTCCGGTGAGACGCGCTCGGGAACCTTCGTCATCTCGTCACACGTCGATCTTCCCCCGTGCTCGGTCTGGGATGTCGGGACGATAATATTTATGGTTGGGAGACGCGGAGGAGGAGGCTGGGAAGAAACATCTAATTCGGAGATAGGATCGGGCCGGGTTTTGAGGGATGAAAAATTTCGGTCGCCCTCATCCCCTCGGAATGAGCTTTGCAAAGGGAGTTTAAAACTCGCGTAATTTTCCGTCCACCTGGGCGAATGGAGAAGTAATTTAAGCGATTGGATTTTTGTTGGGTCTGAAGGAATTTTGAGATTTTCGTCTCGAGACTCCTCCGCTCCGGAGGCAATTTTGGGGCTCGGAGTAACCGGAAGAATTTTCGAGATAGCGATGCAGCCGCCGAAGAATTTGAGGCTGGTTATCGAGACGAGGGCGAAGGGAGAAAAAAGCGCTGGTGCGCAAGCCGGAGAAAAAAAGGAGCCCGGACCGCCGGAGTCTTAGGGACATTCCTCACCGCGTCGCGGTGACGCGCTCCAAGAATTTTGGGTCGAATCGCGAGCTGTGCGAGAGCCTCACGAGAACCACCCCGCGGCGAGAGGCGGAGGAGCATTTTTTCTCTCTGCTTTTCACTCTCGTTTCTGCGCGCGGGGCGCGCTCCGTGTCTGACGAAAAAAAGGGACGACCTACTTAGAGAGGTTTTCGTAGTACATGGCTACTATGCGAAGCCTCGGAAGAGTGAGAGAAAGAGAGAGAGAGAGAGTCGAAACACCCACACACGCGCAGGTTCGCTCGAAGGATAAGGCAAAGTGTCTCCGTCTCTCTCAGGCTTTTAGCCTTTTTCCCAATTCTTCCGCGCCCCCCTCCCCAAATCAGTGTACACGAGATACGCAGATAAAATTGAAGCGGAGGCGCGCGTACGTGCACCGAGAGCTCTCGCAGCGTGGTGTGTACGCGGCTCGAGTACTACGAGCCAAAAATAAAGCGAATCAAAATTCTCGGATGCGTGGCTCGTTAAATAGTAGCCGGTAAAACTCTCTCCGGTCGCTCTTTCCCTTTCGTAAAATCGCGCAACCTGCTCTTGGATCGATTACGAATTACGAGTGCGGATGAGTGGAGCAAGTCGTCGCGGCTCGTTCTCCTCTCCCGGAGGAGCCGGGAGGGGAATAAATAAATAAATAAACATTCGTGTACGAAAAACGCGGTAGCGCAGTCGATAAAATACATTTATACATTTTTATTCTCGTCGAACAACATGCACATATATTTATACGCGGAGAGAGAGAGAGAGAGAGAGGGAGACGTACACACGTGTAACGAATTCGATGACGAGACGAGAGCAGCACGTGCGGAGCAGGGGAAGGTGAGCTCACTTGCCCTGGGACGTAAAGCGGAGAGAGAAGGAACAAGCACACAATCTCGTATATACAAGTTTGCGCGAGCGAGTCTCTCCGGGTTTTTCGCTTCGATACGAAGACGCAGACAATACTTTTACGGCCGACATAGACCTGGTTCCGTAAGTAGGTCATCCCCCCCGCCTCGTTTAACTCTTGCCCCTTTTCGTCTCTCTCCCCCTCCGGCGCGTTCTCGCTCAATCTTAATCTCTCTCCGTCTCTCCCGTTCGTCCAGCAGCGGCCCTCCCCCGTTCTCTTCTCCGCCGTCAGCGCCGCCGAGTGCCCACCATGCACAAACCTGTGTGTCGACGTTCCTTTTCTTCCCCCACTCCCTCATCTTTCTCTCCTCTTTCTTCTTCTTCGTTCTCTCACTCGCTCCTCATCAGGAGCTCCGATCGTGTGAGACAGCGCCTCCTCCACCTGGCCTCTCGTACTTCGCCATCCGCGAGCTCCTCTCCCTGCGCGCTCAATCACTTTCACTTATGCCGTCGTAGAGCAGCCGAGCGCGCGCTTCTTGTGTCGCTATACTCGCTTACTCTCCTCTCTACCGACGCCGACGCTATCCTCGTCTCTCTTTTTCCCTCAGCCTCTCTCTCCTCGTCGCCGTTTCGCAAACGCACCTTTTCATTTCCCTCCCCTCGAGCCTGCACCCCCAAAAATCTATGGCTTTATGACATAAGCCACGAGCACACGGAGAGACAGCGAAACGAAACTCATCCGCTCATATAATTATTACGATTTCCCTTGACGCCGGAAGAGAAGCGATACGCTACTAACGAGAACAGAGCAGACGAGTGGCGAGCCGATACACGCGAGGAATACGAGATCGGGCTCTTGCCCCCCCCTCCCCGACCAACTTTTGGTGAAAGTTTCCTAACCACCATTTTATTCAAAGTTTCGAAGCATCAACCTCCGAAATTCGCACTTTTATTCAACGCACCGGAGGGGAGGGGCTTCTCAAATTCAGGGATTAGGTTGAAAGCATTGAGAAAATACTTCGCGAACGTTGATTCCCAGCGAGCCGTTTCCTTCGAATAATTCGTCTGAAAATTTGCATCTTTTTGATAATTATTTATTTTTCGATCGATGCGGGCTCAACCGATCCGAAATTCCCAATGAAAATTCAACCTAAGATCGCGCGGCTTTCGTAAATTCGACGAATCGAGTCCGAAGCCCTTTCGAAACGAGCGTTTCGTGACAATGCGAAATGTTTTCGTCTCTCCTTCGTATCTGCGAGTGTTTTCATCAATACATCGGTAAGGACAGGACGAGCACACGTCGCTCGCACGAGCGCGTGGCTCGCCGAGTCTCGCCGCTCAACATTTCGCGTGTGCGCCAAATAATAATAATAATAAATAATAAATACGAGGAGTTGTTGCAAAGAGGGAAATCGCACAGCGGCGTGTACGAGAGCGGAGTTTGGGTAGATCGGGAGCCAGCAGGGCGTTCACGCGGTGCGGTGGCGACGACGGTGGTGGCATTACTGTACTGTCGGTGTGTCGGTGCGGCGAGCGGCGAGCGGCGACGGCGGTACCGATGTCGAAGTAGCGTCGCAGCCGGAGGGAGGGGGAGGATTTTCGTCCGAGGGGAGGGGGCCGCCGAGCACGGCGCGGGGCGGAGGGGGAAATAGGAGGGCGGGCCCTTCAGGAGAGCAACGAGGCGAGAAGACGGCGCTAGTCTCACGCAGATTGCCGAGCTGTCAGGTCGGTCGCGCGCTCTCGTTTTTTCCGAGGCTTCCTGTGATCACGAATCCCCCTGTAAATCGCGATTAAAACCTCCACGTTTCTCGTTCTTGCTTTTTCTTTCTCCTCTTCGCTTATTTTCCCATTTATTCCTGTGCTAACGATACACCGGAACACGCGCACACAGGACGCCCGTGCTTTCAAGAGGAAACAGTGAAATTGTAAAATATTCGGTCAAAGTGTGTGCTTATTACTTGCCACCGATTGGATTAACTCGATCATAAAACTTTACTCGCTCGCATCGCCATTTCGCTTTTTATTTCCATCGGTGTACTCGAAGATTTGAAAAAATACATAATATTTTCACTTATTTATATTCGCTCGTGTGCCTATACTTTACTCTCACCCTCTCTCTCTCTCTCTCTCTCTTTCTCGTTTCTCTTCTTCTTCTTCTTCTCTCCGAGTGAAACGTTCGCGAGTGTCGATTGCCGCTCGTATATCTTTGGAGGCAATTAATTTGACACAAAAACATCGGCATGTGTGAATAACTGGTGGAACTACCCCTCGACTTATTGGATTGCAGTGAGGATAAAGCCGATCGAAGGATATTTCTGAGTGATTTTATCGAAAATCGTGTTTCGCCCGTTCGTTATTTATCATTCTCTCGCGTCAGCTCCTCGTATTTATTTATTTATTTATTTATCTATTTATTTATTTATTTGAGCGAGGCTTCTCGCGGCTCGCAGTGTCGTCGAGTGTCAAGTTGTTCTCGGAAGGATCAAAATCGATTGTTCGAGGGATCCGAGTGTGCAGCGATGTTTCGGACGTGGACAAGGGGAAATTTCGTGGATAATTCGGTGGAATGATCCGCGGATTTGAGCTCGAGGGATCGACCACGAAACACCGGGATTTTCGTTCCCGCTAGAAAAGTGAAATTCTCGTTATCGCGGCCGTTTGACGATAGTGACTCTCGGAAGAGTCAAGAATATTATCTCCTCGGCTCTCTTATTTATTCGAGCCGACTTTTAAGCCGAGTAAACAAGAGTTTCTTCCTTCCCGAATATTATCGAACGAGAATCCCGATTCTTCATGAGCCTCACAAGAAGCGAGCGGGTCTCTCGTCGTTTTATTTCCTCCCGTAAAGTTGACCTCATCGAGAGGTGTGTGATATGTTAGTTGAGATGGAGCAGCACGCGGGTTTGATATCCCTCAACATGTCGCCGTTTCATTTGAGCCCTCAGGGCAGTCCTCACGGGCCAACCGGTGCCCAGCAGCAGCAGCAGCAGCAGCAGCAGCAGCAGCAGCAACAATCCCAATCCTCTTACAATTCACCTTACGCGAGTTGCGCACAAAGTCCACCCTCGAACATGTGCCAACAACAGTCCCAACAAACGAGCTTGCAACAAAGCTCGAGCCACGTGCAAAACGCGGCGACGAACAGCAGCAGCAGCAGCAGCAGCAATAACAACAACGGGCAAAACGTAGCTTCCTCCCAGCAGCAACAACAGTCCCAAGCCTCGAGCAACAACGTTCTCGGCTTCGAATCCGCTTTCTTCGACGCGATTGCCCTCGAGGAACGTTGCCCAATGTGCGGTGACAAAATGTCCGGTTATCAGTACGGTTTGCTCACTTGCGAATCGTGCAAAGGTTTCTTCAAGCGTAACAGCTCACCGTGCAGCAACAAAAAAGTGTACACGTGTCTTTTTTCGCCAACAGGCGGCGGAGGAGGCGGCGGAGGTGGCGGAGGCGGTGGGACCGGAGCCTCCGGCGGGCCCGGAGGCGCCCCCGGCGCTTGCCCGACTTCCGGCAACCTCGAAACTTCCAACGGCAATTATTCCGGACCCACTTCCCTCCAAAATAACAACAACAACAACAACAACAACAACAACAGCAACCACAACAACAACAACAGCCCGACGAACAACTCCGGTTCCAATCCCAACAACAATTCCAATGGGAATCCCTCCAATTCCGTAACGAACAATCCCTCCGGACAAAACAATACCGGGAACGGAAGCGTCGTCGGCGGCGCCAGCGTCGGGACGACCGGCGTCGTCCTACCCGCTGGGAACAACGTCTATCATCCCGGTATCGGACAAGTCGGCATCGTCACCGGCTCCGCGCCAGGACCCCTCGACTTCCCCGATACGAAGGACGTCATCGAAGAGCTCTGCCCCGTTTGCGGCGACAAGGTCTCCGGATATCACTACGGACTCCTCACCTGTGAATCGTGCAAGGGATTCTTCAAACGCACCGTCCAAAACAAAAAAGTCTACACCTGCGTCGCCGAGAGATCCTGCCACATCGACAAGACGCAGAGGAAACGATGCCCCTTCTGCAGATTCCAAAAGTGCCTCGAAGTCGGCATGAAACTCGAGGGTGAGTAAAACCCTCCGATTTTTTTTCATTTTTCGAATATTTTGCGATCAAGCTTTGAAAATTCTCCGCGGGCGGACGCCCGCCTCCGAAGGGAGGCTTTGAATTTTTAAATTCTCCGTTATCCAACGACGAGAACGCCTCTTTCGCGAAAGTAGGTCAATCGATAACCTTGAAAGTTTAACGGGTCTAGGAAATAGCGCGAGTCGGGCGATAAAAGTGGACGGAGTTATATTATTGAATTTTCCAACGACTTTTGTTCGTTCAATGAAATTTTCATTTTCTCACGATTATTCGAAATTCGGATGGAAGATCGCACCGGAGGCTCGACAGCTTCGCGCGGCTTATTGACGCGGGGACAAATAAACGGGAGAGGAATTTCGAAATTTCCCATATCCGAACGGAAAGACGCTCCGGCGGGATGAGAGCCGCGCATATCAATGCGTCAAAATTAGTTGATTACGAGAGAGAAAGAGCTGCGACGCAGCGAGCGAGCGCATCAGCAGGATACGCGTTATTTCCTTTTTATTTCTTGACACATCCGCGTGGCGCACAGCGGAAAAAAGAGAGCCGCGCGCGCGCTCCGACCTTTTTTCACTGTGCGAAATTCACGGACGCGTCTCGGGCCCGTAAAAAATTGCGTTTCCGGCGAGAACGACTCGTGGGAAGCGCCTATTCCTCTCGTTTTTGTACTTTTTTCAAACTCCTCCCGCCCGATCGATGAATCGTGAAAAAATACTCGAATTCACAGACTCTTTCATTGCAGCGAAATAAACTTTGGAAAATCGATGCTAAAATTTCATTTCCGGATTAACAATAAAATCAATGCTTCTCCGCATTTTAATCTCGCGCACACGAAATTTATCTTCGCTCGATCTCCCGTTGTCGACGATTTCTTTCTATCGAGTCTCAGTTCCGCGATGATGTAACTTCCGGTCCCCGAAAGCTATTTGCGGTACGAAAAGGAATGAAACGCGGCGCTCTTCTTGTTCTCTCTGCTCCCCCGTTTGAATTCTTCACGGGGTTCCTGGCGAGGCCGCACTTTCGTGATCGCGATCGAGAGAGCCCGTTCAAAGGCCAAAACGAAATTCGTAATCGCGCGCGGTGTGATATAACGCTCTCGAATCGATCCCGGTCCTCGTGTGCACGCGTCTACGCTCTCCGGAGAACAAGGGGCGAGCGCGCTCTGCAGCCAGCAAACTCCGCGCTCTCACTTTTTCCTTCCCATCAATTTCGACACTAATTCGTGCGTGCCTGCCTGCGTGCGAGCAGCCCCTGCCACTAAAAAACGCCAAACTTCCCAGCGACTGAAGAGCCAACGAAAACAAAGAAACTCTCGACGAGAGAATCGTGACAAACACCATAATTGTGTGTTTCATTGATGAGCGAAGAGAATAAATGTACATTTTTCCCGTGAAATTCACAGTCAAAATTCGTGAAAACCTAGAACGATTAGAGTTTCAATGATTCTTCGTGAATTTTCATCGAAATTAGGCACAATTAAAAATTATCCGAGGAACGCGATCGACGATTCGCGAATATCGAGCGACTCAAACGAGGGAGGGGGGAAGTCTCCCGTGAAAATGGACAAAAAGCAGCAAAATGAATGAGCAACGAAACGTTTTATCAACAGGAAGTCTCGAGTCTCTCGAATCCCTTTATTTCTCGGCGTGTTTTTCAAAGGCATACATTCCGGTTTGTTTATTCGTGGAAGAGCGTACGGTGTTACGTGTCGTGTGTGTTAATTATGAGAAAAGTGGGTCTAGGCCCGAGTGGGACCTCCGTAAACTCATAACTCCCTTTTACTTTTATTCTCTTTCTCTTCATAACGCCTCTTTCGAGCTCGCGTTCACGCCGCCGCGTTTCGTACCGATTCTCGTAAACGTGTGCGCCCCTCATTCCTACACACGAGCGTTGAAACGTTTGAAAAAAATCTCGAAACGCCACGCATTCTGGCCGGCTGAAGTTGTCGCAATTGTGCCGTTCAGCTTCAGCGTTGATTCTCCGGCTTCTCGCTCGAGTCTCTCTCTCTCTCTCTCTCTCTCTCGGGCTCGTTCAGAGGCGCGTTCTCGCGGATCCCGGGCCTGAACGATTTAATACCGTGGACGAACAAACGTGGTCTCTACGAAGAGCGAGAGAGAGAGAGAGAGTCTCTGTGCCTCGCGAACGCGTCGATTGCCCAACGCAGAAAACTTTCCAAAGAGGCAACACACACAGCGAGTGAGCGAGCCACGAATTGTTGGGGCTCTTTTGCGATCGGACGAGCGAGGAACGTTGATTCGCCTTTTTTCTTTCACTCCGCACCGAAATTGGTTTATTCGGAATTGAATTAGAGCAATTTACTCCAAAACGCTGTACGTACGAAAGGATATTACGTCGATTCTAACGAACTCAACTTAAACGGGCTTATCGTCGAGCCCCAACGCTCATTTCGACCGTTGAAAGCCCTTTTTTTCACTCACCCCAATAAAAATACAATAAACATTCGAAGGATACTTTAGATCGAAAAAATTGGGAATTGAGGGACTCGAAATGGTTCGGATCGCAATGAAATGAGATAAAATGAGATAAAACGAGAGGAATTGGACACGGTGCAGCCAGAGGTGGATCGTCAACGATACAAAATCGTAGCTCGATCGTCGTTACTTCATTTTTCGTTATTTATAATGAGAGGCTCAGGAATTCGTTTCAATCGTCTCGAAATATTGGAGATGTTGACACTCTGACCTTTACCAGTGCGAGTTGATGCATCAAAGAATGAGTAACAATGAGATCTGGGTTAAGAATAAGCCGCGCGCGCGCTACGAGTCTCGATATCCAGAACGTTGAAGCATGTCACAATTATCGAGAGATTCGCGCTCGTGCCATTTTTAACTTTGCGAAACACAAATATAGGCAGACCGGGGACGAGCGATCTCTTTTTTTTTTTCGAAATTACCGAGCAGAAGCGTTCGAGCCTTTTTTCGCAATGATTCGTCCATCACAGTGCAGCGGAATATGGATCAAGACGGATCGAGCGGTCCTCGGCCGCCCAATCGTTGGCGAGCACTCGAATTCCATTCTCTCCAAGTTGGCAGCACGAAATTCCCATTTTCGCGGGCCAATCGTAAAAATTGGACTTGGAATGTTCGAAAAGCAAAAAAAAAGGATTTCTCAACGTCCAAACCAGCGATTCGCGACGATCGAAGCATCGCTGCAGTCAGAATCGATCGAAATTCGATAAAAATGACGCAACCTTCCAACAAAATAAAGATGAAAAATAAACGAATTCGTATATAATTCGAGAGATCAGCGGTGCTCGAACGAGGAATAATCGAAAGTGAAACGGACGCTCGTGCGCGCCAGAGGCACGCCTCATCGTCACTCGTTGTCGCTGCTGGTCCCGGTATTATTATATGGCGTGCACGTGGGTTACGTGCAATAGAGTATAAACCGAGAGTGTCGCGTTAAGCCTGTAAATACCGATCGAAACCAGCAGGCCTGTGGAGAGTGAGCGAGGCCCGGGGGGAGTCCCCACTCCCGGTTTCCCTGGCAATCCTCCTCCTTCTCCGCGGTCCCGAGCCAAGGCGAGCGCAACATTGGAACTCCATAAAGAGCTGTATACAGGCCAATTCAGACGCAGTTTTTCGCCTTCGAATTGCTCGAGCGGACGGGAAACGGCGCGATCTCTCGACCCGGCCGGGAGTTCGGGTCCATCGCTCGGTTGGGTGACCGCTGGAGTCCGAAACTCGAAAGCCGATGAAAATGTAAGCGTTCTTATCGGCCTTCGATTTCGCTGGGCCCCCCCGCACGCTCCATCCTCCAGGAAATTGGCTCAGTTTCCTACGGATGTGGGTCAAGGTCGCCCTGAGGAATCGGGATCCTCGGAGGAATCGATCCTAAGAGCTTTGAGAGTAGTGCTCAGTTTTTATTTGCCACTTAACGTCTTACGTACGTCCAGCAGTGCCTGAAAGGCGCTAAAAGAAAAACTGTTTTCAGAAGAAATAGCAATGGAAATTTGAAAAATCATTTTTACACGTTGCTTACTAGTATTTAAACTTTGCAAACGATTTATTTTATTTTTTGTTCGCAAAAATGACGACATGAAATTTCGCGTTTCTCGAAGCACTGTGAAAATAAAGTTGCGCTCCATGGTCTGCATCATTTATTCTTTAAATGTTGATGGATCTGCAAAACGTATGAAAATTCTTGTAAAATAACATTGTGGTCATAGGCTGTCGAGTAGGCGAATTTTTAAAATTCGGCTCGACAAACCGCATTTTGTGTCATAAATGTCACACTTTAATGATGTTTGTTATAAAACTTTTTTAATCGCAGTATCAAAAATCCGACTCGACAGACTGGAGAAAACAATTTCGAATATAAAAAAAAAAGCATGAAAAAACATTTAAAATTGTGTGACTTATATCCTGCAGAGCGTGCCAGAAAAAGTAGCTTTGAGAAAAAAGCATTTAAAGTTTTCTGTAATAATTTTCGATCTGTCGGCAATTTTGACGGTAAAAACAAATCGATTTTTCAATAATTCTGGACGTACGTAAGCGGGCCTTAATCGCTCGCAATACCCAGAAAAATTGAGGTTTTTGGACTCGCCTGTACTCCGCCATATACAGATATGTAATCGGTTTAAAAAACACGCGGAGCATTCGCGTCCGCACGTCGCGCAACGTCGACGCGATTTACTCGGAGCGCCGTTCGATGTATAGAAATTAACATGAATGTGTATTCGTCTATAGATTGGATTTAAGGCATCGAGTGCGCGCATGGCGCACTGGCCGAAACTCACGTACGGTAATACACCTCGAAAAACGTGTGTGTTAACTTCGCCTCGGCTTCGAGGCGGTGCAACTCTTTGCGTAATCATTGTAAAACGATGGCGCGCGCGCGCGCGCACGCGTTATCGTTCAACTAGCCGCACCGAAACTCGTTAACAAACAACTACGCGCTTCTCGCTATCATATAACGAAAAAAGAGAAAGAGAGAAAGCAAATGAGCCTAAATGAGGCTCGAAACACGCGCGCGCCCGCCCGGCTGACGGAAGACATTTTTCCTTCATCGCTTTTCGACGCGGCTCTATTCAAACGCGCTTTCCTTCGCTCACTCCCTCGATTATTCACCGAGATAATCAATTTGCTCGATCCAAATGTGCCTCAATGTTGTGCCAAACGCGTGGGGCACTCAGCAGGAGCTAATGGACTCGATTTTATAATTGATACTCGCTCTTCGTCCCCCCGAGCACGCGCGCAACGTCGATTATGTTTGCCCACCGTTTTTACACGCTTTTCTCAACGCCCCAGCGCGAGGAGGGCAAGCTTTTTAACGTCTTTTACCAAATTTTAAATCTTGGACTTTTTCCCCGAATTTTTTACTCCAACTTGGCCTGTGGCTCGTCAAAATCGCGCTTCCCGTCGTTCTTTGGCTTAAAAATGAAACTTTTACGCGCAGGATCGTCGACGAGATCCTCGCGAACGAAAAATCGCAGTTACACACTCCGCATTAATCGCTTATTCAGTCGCGTAAAAAGCCACGTGGATTCTTCGATTAGCATACATCAGAGTTGCACTTGCATTTAATAAGCGATGGGGAGCGATACGCGCTCAAGATTGCAATAATACCGGTCAGCGAGGCGGCGAGTGGAGCGTGAAGAAAAGCCGGTGAATCGATGAATATCGAGTCGGCTGAGCCTGCCACTTATTTGGAGCGTCAAATATCGTTGAGAGCGTGCGAGAGCAGGGCGGTGACCTTTGGGAGGTTCATTTTCGACGCGATTCGGTGAGAGGAGCTCTCGAATAGTCTCGGAGTGACGAATTTGCGGAATTTTCGTGAGCGGCTTCCCGGAGGTCACGTGGCAGGATTTACGATCGATTCGGCGTCGTTTTGCTGGTGGTGCTTGTTTTTTTTTCTTTTTTATTGCAAATAAACGGAGTTGACATTGAGCAACGCTTAATGAAAGTCCCGATGGTGCCCGGACGCGCGGTATATTGAGTCGTCCATCACGGATCAACCTTGACATTAACCTTAGCCACGAAATTGGATGTTCCCCAGTAGCAGCGACGTGCGAAATTCTCGAGAGTTCGAAAACTGGGTCATACTCGCCGATAATCCGCGAGGCGCGACGGAAAATACGAATTTCGAGATATTTATGACGTACGACCGTAAGAAAAAAGTCGAAACACATTTTCCGCTCGTAAATCAAACCGAAAGATTTTCAAGTATCACTCGCACCACGTGACGAACTCGTGTGCCGCTTGTACACTTTCGACGAAGCACGTTTTCTCCTTTTCTTCCCTTTTATTGCACACCTCCTGTGCCCCTCCATTTCTCTCTCTCTCTCTCTCTTATTCCCTCGTTTTCCATTACGTTCCCAGGCCCTCCGCGATACCTTCAGGGAATACCGAACGCTCGTTGACCCAAAGGCTCCCCTCCTTTCGTCGGGATCAAAGGACATTAGTCTATTTATATATTTATGATTATATGTAGATCGTAAAAGTGAGAGCTAGGATCGCGCGCGATGGAGGAACGCCGATTGACCGCCGCTCCGACCCGAGGAGACTTCGCTCGAGCCGTCACGGTTATCCGGAGCTCTCTGCGGAGGGATCAGCCAACGAGGCCTCGTTGGTAGACTCGACAAAAAAGTTTTCGTAATCGATAAACAATAATCGAGGGCTCTTCGGAAGCGCTTAAAACAGTGCGGATTCCCAACGAGCCAACCTCGTGCACGCTTCATTCACCGGAAGCGTATTTCGAACTCGAAAATTCTCGTATGAATTACCGAAACGGAGGTTCGAGGCTATAATTGCGAGTGCAAAATGCGAGAGCGTTCACTCCGATGAATAACAATTAACGCCCCGGACTCGCATAACGCAAAGACGATTAGTCTACGCACAATATTCATGGAGACGCTCGCTCGCCTCGCGCTGCACCAAGTTTGCCGCGCGCGAGGATAAATCATCGTCCCATGAATTATTCCCGAGCCTCTCTTGCCAGGCCTCTCGCGCTCACCAGCTAAACCTACTACGCTGTCTTTAGAAACTCACGAATTTCATAATTATCGTATTATGTCGCAAGTCCGCGCCGCGCCGGAGACAGAGAGCAGAGCCCTCGACCCCCCCTTGCACTCGCGCTCAACTCTCTTTACCTCCCATTAGCCATTTCCTTGCCTGCAGGTATACACGGGGTGCCGTGTAACGAAATATCTTCAAAACTTTTTTTTGGGCGCTCAAAAACTTGTCGAATTTTGTTGCTACTGCACTTTCAATCCAGTCAACTTTTTTCAAAAAACATTCGAAATGAAATGAATTCTTTGAAAGTTTCTTTCTATCTTTATATTTTTTCCAATCTTTGGAAATTTCAGATTCCCCCCACTCTTCCGAGCTTATCTGGAAAAATCCAAGAAATTGGGAGGAGGAAGAAAACAAAATTCACCATCTTCGAAGTTTTGCTTCGAAGACCCCGTTTTGCCCCGGGCTCTCCCCTGCCCAGATCGACGACTCTACCTGGGCCCGGTCTGCCTTTTGCCTCGCTCGTTCCTACCTCCGCCACAGCTTCGATCCCTCTTTCATCCGCAAACCTTCCGTACACATGTTCACGTGTTTACACACCCGAGTCCGTTCTCATTCGTATGTGGATATTCGTACGTCCCCCCCCTGCTGCCAACGCTCGTATTATTTTATACGTTTATTCGCCACATGAGACACTGCCATGCTATTCGCCATAAGACACTCAATATTGCACCGAGTGGGGAGGTGGAAAGGTTAGACTATAAGACGAGGAATTGTGTAATAGCCCGCAACAAGCTGCGTTCGCATGTACACTCGCTTCTTAATGTGCATATCAATATATTATTCGGTCTCGAAGCTTTTTCACATTCGACTTTTTTCCGCCTCGTTTCGTCGCTTCGAACGGACTCGTTTTTTTTTTTTTTTAAATCGAGAGCTTTCTCGCTCCCTCGATTTTTGTGAGCTCTTTCTTCGCTATTTTGTGACGAAATGATCGGAAGGATTCGAACACGTTTTCGAACGGGTCGGTTGGCGATCATCCTGGGGGAAGAAAATGTAGGAAAATGCGGCGCCTTAGCAGGGGCGCGATCGTTTCGAAGAAATCGAGCAGGATCCATTGTTCCTCGATGATGCAATTGGAGTGTGGCGCAGCACCGTTTTCCTCGTGGCTCCCTCCCCTCTGCCTCTTTCGACTCTCTTCGGCGAGTGCAATTGCACGATGAATCATCCTTGTTTGAGTTCGCGTTGACGCGTTTGACGCTCATTTTGTCGAGCTCGAAGCATCCGTCGAATGCGTTTTGACCGAGAACTTTGGTCTTTGCGTACGCATTCGGATATCGGGGGATCAGGTGAAACGGAGAACGTTCCTGGGAAGGAAGATCCTCGGGAGGGAGCGAGCAACGAATTTGCAGCATGGAAATGAGGGCTTTGTTGCCGAGCTGGAACGCGGATACGCTCGGCCCTTTCGCTCTTGCCTCCCCCAGCCTCTCAAACTCGATTCACTCGAGTCAACCGGAAGAAAACCCTCGCCTGGGAAATTCAACGGGAAAATATGAATAAAGCCCCTCGTTCGATCGAACCTCGTTTTCGAGGCCGGAAAAACGTGGTTCGTCGGGATTCTCGAGTCTCTCGGAGGATCGAGGGAGCCCCGAATCAAGGAATCTTCGTCGAACAACGCTGAATCGAGCTCGGAGCACAAGAGCCCGTCGCAGTCGTCACTTCGTGCGGTTGTCGCGCTCGGTACCTTCGCTCTCAACGATCGTCATTATTCGCTCCAGTAAATCGCGTATATAGGAGACACCGAGGGGCTCGCACCGCCGATTGGTTAAGTAGTTACGGTGGCTCACGTGCCCCCGGACAACTCGGCGACCCGAGAACACCAGCAGCAGCAGCTCATCGAGCTGAGCGCACACACTCGCCGCACAAAACGACCGCCAACTCGGCACGAAATTCACCTCGCAAATGCCCCACCGCGCGCCACATAAGCTCGAGTTTTGTCCTCCGGAGCAAAAGGTCGACGGGGCATCAACGCTACTCGCGTTTACTTTCGACCGAACTCCTCGACCCTTCTGCATTCCAAAACCTGCCTTCTTCCCAATACTCGAATTAATGCGAGAGGAGGCAAATTGATTTCTCGCTCCCCGAGTGAGCTCCGCTTCCGGACAAAAGCATCGGGCCAAATCAGGATTTTCGAACTCGAGCACGAAGCTCGGTGGGCTTGAATTTGCATCGAAAAAATAATGAGGAAGCTAAATTTTATGGTGCACTCGATTCTTTCGGGACGGCAAAAAATTTGCGGCTGAAAAGCTACTTTTTTTCGAAGATTGAAAGATTCGTTATCGTTATCGATTACCGGTCACGTTCGCGACTCGGAAAAATTATTTGTGATTAGCAATCGAAGCGATTCTCCTCACGTTTTTCCAGCTTATCGCGTTTGTTGAAATTTTTCGTTTCCTTTGTTACAATTTTCGAGGAAGAGGCGAAATGGCGAAGAGAATTTCTAGAATAAACTATTGGGATTTGTAACAGCATTTTCCTCGGAAGCAAACGCCTCCGGCGGTGTAGAACTGCCGCCACGGGCCTGTGCGATGAGTCTCCGGGAGCGCCAACCGTATCTCGGATATTGCTCAACTCTCGTGCAGGCCCCGCGAAGAGAGAAAGGCAGAGAGGAAGACGAGAAGACGAAGGGGGAGGAAAACGAAAAGCCTCCACGATTTAGTGCAAAACGATGATCCCCCGGCAACATTTCATTTTTCCTCGTTTCGTCGTTGTGACTCTTACACGGGAATATCGATTGCGCTTTTTCTCAGCTCACCTTACAGGAAAACCCATTTTTAACCTCGGCCCGAGAAAAAATAGCGTTTTGGAAGCCGCATTAATAAATCTCTTTCGTCGTTTACACTCCGCGAGATTTGCTCGAACGTCGATCGAGACGATTTTTTTTTTTTTTAGAAAACGCTCATTAAACTTCTTTGAATTTAAAAAATTATTTTTTCACTCAATAAAGTGCACTTTTGCTCATTTTTTTTGAATGAAAAAATGCTTTTGATGAATTGTTCTCGCGGGCAGAGAACGCCGCGCGAACTCCTCAATCATTTTCTCTCTCTTCATGTCGGAGGGGACACGGGGATCGTCGTGCGAATCGAAGATCGAGCTCGCCTATCTCGGTCATAGAGACCAAGAGTACTTTTACCTCTCGCGTTCGACGGGAATCTCTTACAAGCTACAAACGCGAGAGTGCATAGCCATCTCTCTCTGCGGTGCGCTCGCAGCAATCTTTTTCTCCATTTCGTACAGAATTTCATGAGTTTGCAATTTATGTCTGGCATTACTTATAAATCGCTCGAAACTCGCGAGATTCTACAACACCGCGAGAATTCCACAGTCCGGTCCCTCGATCTGACACTCCGATCGAGAATTCCTTCGCCGCACAAAGCTTTCGGACTCTTTAAACGTTCCGCATTCGATATCATCGTCAAAATCCAATTAATTTTGACCTTCTCGAGCAAAGCCTGAAAAACAAATTTCGTACCGTGTCGAAAAACGTTTCCAAACAACTTCGAACGTTGTAAAAAGCAAAACTCTGTTACAAAACGATCAATAAATATTTCCTTAGGCAAAAAAATGTGTTGGATCGATCCAACTAGGAGTTTGCATACTTCAGGAGAATCTCACGCTCCCGCCAAGGTTAATCGATAATCGTTTTCCTTCGAAAATTATTTTTCCCCCTCGATCGCCCCACTTTTTCCCATAATCCATAAAAATGGCCATTGTCGTAATTTGGATTACAAGGAATAAAGTTGGGATTGATGAGAATACAGAATTGGAGTCGCGACGAATCTCTCCCCAGCGGTATCCCCGTGATGACGTCACGATATACAGCAGCGCATACGAGGAGGGAGCGAGGTGTACACATAGATGCGGCGGTGTATTATCGCAAGGTCGCGTCGGGGGCTCGAGTGGCTCGGTATTCTCGCGTGACCCCGTGACCCACTTTTTCTATCTCCCCGGCGTTATGAGGAGGAGACATATAGCTCATCCTGCAGTAGAACAAAAATAAACCATCTCTTGCACCTCGGTGTTGAGTGATGCTGTGAGAAAATAAGCGATCGGAATGAGGAGAGAAGAAAACGCGGGGCCGGGTTGAAGTTCCGAACGGTGAGAAATCAGAAGGCTCAAAAGTCCGAAAATCTAGCTGGGACTCGAAATATATAGATATACCGCACTAGCGAGATTTTCGGACTTTTGAGCCTTCTGATTTCTCACCGTTCGGAATTTCAACCCGGCCCCGAAAACGCGCGAACGTTGTCTCCGCGGATGGCCGATAAGGCGGCGGCGGCGCCGCTGTTTTTCTGCGTGTGTTGATGCTTCTCGGTGCTGTTTTTTTCTTCTTTTTTCGTCGCCGAGTGCTCAATTTGTGCCTTTTATCAAGGTCGAGAATGTTGGAACGTCCACGAGCTGATTGGCACTTTTATCGAGAGCGATACTCGATCTGCGCGAACTCATGAATTGCCAGATTTTAATAACTCGTGGAAAAAATCATTTGTTTTGCTTTAGTTATGGAGTTTCGAGGGAACCGCTCGCCGTCTGGCGGCTTCCTTTCGATTATTCGCGGCGCATCCAACGATCGAATTCTCTTTTATCTTTCCATGATAAATGCCTAGGTTTTTGTTTATCAATCGGCGAATATTCTCCCTCGAATCCCTGCGAATTGTTGACACCCCCTCCGATCGGCCGCAATCGATTCCGTTTATTCAGCTCATTCCCCGGGACGACGAGCGAAAAGGCGCAAGTTAAATCCTCAGCAAAAGGCTTTACGCCGACTCGCGCTCTCAAGAGCTCCGCGACTCGGCCGTGTGTGTGCGTCCGTGCGCGCCTTCGGATACACCAAATGAGCCCGAGTAAGAGCGATACTGCGAGCGAGGAATTGCGGTGGCTGCTCGCCGCGCACATGCAGGGGAAACGGGAGAAGTGGACGGGCGAGCGTCGTTGTAGCGCGAGATTCAACCTCCTTTCACTTTCAACGAGCTCGGCTCGAGCAACGAGCACCTACCTACCTCCGAGGCTCTCCATCCCGCCAACAGACTCGCCGTTTTCCGTGGCTTTTATCCAACCGAACGTCTACGCGAACGCGAGAACGTTTCACGTACTTGCTCTTCCTTGGCACACGAGCAGCTCGATCCTCCTCGAATTTCCATCATTCGCACTCCCCTTTATCCCTCGTACCTCAAATCCCTCGATGTGGACTAAGAAATTTAATATTTTCGATCGAAACGAAGCATATTTTGTTTGGCTCGGTCGATCACTTTTCGCAAATTTTTTCTCTCGGATCAACAACGCCATTCCGAAAGCACTTTAATCCTTCTGCGAATAGATTTTTCCAAACACGAGAGAATAAATGAAACAGCGAAACTGCTTATAAATGCTTTTGCAAACACATTCGAGCGGTGCTGCTTCTTCCGGAGTTTTCTCATATTTTTTTCTCTCGATTTTTCCTCTGCCCGAACGAATCGCCAATTCCTCACTTTTGTCTCGTCATTTTCACGATTTTTTTTTCAAAACAAAAAATCTGTGCAATTCCTCTTTGACAAGGAGCGAAAATTCGTCCCCGTTTTGCCATTTTTCGACTTTCGTATTCTCTGACAAACAAAAGAAACGTCGAATCTCAACGAAAGCTTTGGCACGAATCGGTGTTCGGTTATTTTCAATGGGAAGATTCTACCGCTGAAATGATTGGCTGATTCACTAACTAATCCGACGATTAAAATGCGCGGTTCCATTTTAATGCCATCGCCGTTTGTGACATTCGAGTCATCGCTTCTCGATTCGACGAAAGCTCCAGAGGCTTCGATTCAATCGCGTCCCGAGACTCAATTTTCTTCTCTCCCAACCGATTCGTATGCAGACACGTCTGGATTTGTGCCTCGAGCCAATTCCGACGATTTCAGTCCCGCCAGAGCAACAAAGTTTCGTGACAATTAAAACGAAATTTCTCATTCAACGTCCCACTTTTTATCAGTGGAATCTCACATTCGTAAACTCCCCCAATGGAAAGTCCTCCATTAGCCAGCAGCACGGTTTTTTTTCTCTCGAAATCTACAAATTAATGTAAAAGCAACAATTAATAGAAATGAAAAAATGATAATGACAGTTGTTCCGGCTCACGAGGAGGAGGGGGCTTCGAAAACTCGACAAATTTTCACGCGAACGTGCACGGAATTCCATTCGTTCTGGTATTCTCTCATTCGTACTGGTTTCAATGTTCACCAACATGGATATACGAGCGCGCGCGCGCGCGCCTCGAAACCCACACAGGGATAAATATAGTCACAGTTTGTTACACACGAGGCTCGAATTTACATTAATTGGCTGGTCGCGCTCTCTGACGGTGAATCGCGGCTGTTTGAGCTCGCTGCGCTGTCGCTGCTGCACCAGGAACAGCCGTTCAAAAAGATATATCCGAGCGGGAGTTTACGAGCCGCAAGGTCTTTTATACTCCGGAGAAGAGCCTCGTTTTTCCATTGAGCCTGCTGCAACGCCTCGCGATTCAGTAGATTGTGTCAGTCTCCGGCCAGACATATCGATGTTCCCAAGCGCTCTCCCTCCCTCCCTCCCTCCCCTGGAGAAGCGCGCTTCTCCAGACCTAGCACAGACGCCCAACTTTCCCGTTGCCAGCGGTTCACCTCCCTCGCTTATCGCTCGCGCCGGAAGGAACCTCGTGACCTCGGCGCTGCGTTTGTCTCCGTTTTTCTCTCTTTCTCTGGCCTCCCGACGCGTATTCACGCTCCGTTTTATAGATTTTACTTCGTCGAGCTTTCGAGGCTCGAGTTTTCTCATTACTTTATAGAATAAAATTGCATCAAAAAAGCGAAAATTTATTCTGTCGTCGGTGGAGCGGCGCGAGTAAGCTCGATGATTCGAGGGGAAAATGAGGCTCGCGCGATCGTAATGCGAATTCGAGAAGGATTTTCGAAGATTTAGTGGAAGATTCGAGAGCCGGTCAGACGGCGAGGAGGGAGGGAAAAAATGGCGGAACGAAGGAGAGACGCGGACGCATGAGTAAGGCAGACATCCTGCGAGCGCGCGCGCGATCTTCGCTGTAAGAACGGCGTGCCTGACCGAGCCAAGTCCGTGACTACTGTGCGGCAGAGAAGCGGGAAAAGGAAGAGGGAGGGAGGAGGGAGCCTTCGGGCCTTGACACACTTAACGTCCCGCATCGCACGAGCTATTAAATATATATTTATAGATCGACCAGTTCCTTCAAGGACTCTCGAACCCTTTCGCGATCTCGGGATTCTCCTCTGACCTCTCTCGATTCCTCTCTTCGCACTCTTCTCTCCCCGATCCTTCCGAATCAATCACACCTTTGTTCCCGAAACAATTCCCCACGACTTTCGTATCGAGCTGACGGGAAATATCTCCATGGATATTCTATCCTCACGCGAGAATAACTCGGTTCTTGTGCCAAATTAATAGTCGATCGATCATCAGAGATAGAGATAAAGAGAAAAAGGATAAATGGAGGAGGATGAACGAGCGAGAAGGAGAAAGTGGAAGGAAAAGAGGGAACGAGATCGATACACAGTCTTCGTTCGACTTCCGTATAATTACCTGCAGCTTCCGCCTCGACGAGGCTCTCAATGTGAAAATATATAGACGAATGGACAGCAGCAACAGCAGCACCGTTCTACGATCTGACAACACTGAATCCGGCCTTAGAAACCCCATCAAGGCTGCCTGCTCCTCCGTGTCTCGTACTTTTTGCCTGTATATCCAACCAATGTACTTGTGTACGTAGATGTATACACAGGCGTTTATAGCCAAAGGCGTTCGATCGAAATTACAATGTATGGCACTCTCCCGTGCGTCGACGAGAAGAGAGAATTTAGTTCGAGGACAAGCGGGTATCGCGTCTGATATTTTTGCCTTGCTCGCAGAGGAGCAGGAAAGAGAGAGAGAAAGAGAGGAAAAAAAGATAGAAACCGAGAGCTTTGAATAATTTTACCATCAACAATGCGATATCAAAGGCCAAGTGAAACTCACGGGCTAACGCGAAGCCGAAAAGAAATACCAATAATCTCCAGACAACGGTTTCAAGACGAGAGAATAAAACACACACACGAGCTGCCCAAATATTTCGGAATCACTTCGTCTATTGCCACATCGTTTCGTAAGACTCGTGAAAAAAAAAAAACGTGGGCTCCCCAAAATCCTACCTTCAATCTATTCTCATTGTCTTTGTTTTCTTTTATTTTCTTCTCCACAGTCTGTTAGCCAATTATTTCGGAATCATTGTCTTTTGAGGCTCGTGAATCAAGACTCGCTTTCGCAAGAGCGCAAACGTTCGCTCGAAAATTCGTAAACGTCAAAAAAAAACTCGATTCCCTCTTCTCCATTCACAAGCATATATTGCACTCGATCGATAGGCAAATTTTACCATAATTTGAAAAATTGAAAGTATTGTGAAAAAAGAAAGTTTAATCTGACAATAAAAGCAAATGTATTTTTGTTATTTCAGCTGTTCGAGCGGATAGGATGCGTGGCGGAAGGAACAAATTCGGTCCAATGTACAAGAGGGACAGAGCGAGAAAGCTGCAGTTACTGAGACAGCGGCAATTGGCTCTGCAAACGATACGAGGAAGTTTGGGTGACCCCTCGAGTTATTCGTCCTCGGTAACGCCCTTTCTACACATCAAACAAGAGATTCAAATACCCCAAGTATCGAGTCTAACCTCGTCGCCGGACTCGAGTCCATCGCCAGCTGCGGTCGCCGCTGGTCTCGTTACGAATCAACCTGGCGGTGGAAGCGGCGGTGGCGGCGGAACCGGGGGAAGCGGCGGGGGCGCTGGACAACACCAATTAATCGCGCCATCCTCCCAAACCGCCATCACCGGCGGCCATCATTTATACAATCCAAATCCAAGCTTGGATGGCAAATTATGGGCAGCCAATTCCACTACCTCAAGCCCAAAAGCCTTCAATTTTGGTGAACACTCCAGTCAGGGTGGCCAAACCTCAACGCCCGCTAATCAACAAACTAACAATCCTGGCACCCTAAAAACTAGTCCGATGATTAGAGACTTTGTACAAACCGTCGACGATCGCGAGTGGCAAGCTTCGTTGTTCAGTTTATTGCAGAATCAAACTTACAATCAGTGCGAGGTTGACTTGTTCGAACTTATGTGCAAAGTGCTCGATCAGAATCTCTTCTCCCAGGTTGATTGGGCGAGAAACTCCGTTTTCTTCAAGGATCTCAAGGTTCGTTACGCTACCAATCCACTTTTTCGTTATTCTCTTTGTTTCCTCCTCTCTTCTTTATATTCTCCCTTTTATGACTCTGGCTCGTGTCAAACATATTTGTCTTGCTCGCTACCGGAGCGACTGACTCACTCGACCATTCGAACAGAAATAATGTGGGAATGTATTCAACGGAGAAAACTACTATTCGTCGATACACCCAATTGGGAATTGCTGATATGAAATTTTCAAAATTATCGTTTCGGTACAATTGAAATGAAAGAAACTGCGAAAATCATTAGTTTTTCTACGCCAAATGCGACACTTGTGAGATTCAATTTTTTTTTTTCTCAATTCGTTACACCTGAGAATAATTCATGTTACGAAATTTTGGTCGTCCCCGATTCTCTCGAAATTTGATTTCAACGATTTCTAATCGTTGACGAAAAAAAATGAGTAAAGCTTGATTGAAGAAGGAGCCTCGGTATTCGCATAGTTTTGTTGGAATTGGCCTTTTGCTGGCTTTATACGTTACTGCTGGTGTAGGCCTCGAGGAGGGATGTGAGGTAACCAAGCAGCAGCTCGGCGGCTGCGTTGCACAATCTCTGAATGATTTCAAGCATCGTCTCATATCTGGGTCACAACAAGATACGTTTCTAGGTTACTGTAGCCGTCCCAGAGAGGGCTAAGGGAGAGGAGAGAGAATTAACGTACAATAATTCGCAATCGTGTTTCACGTTGAATAATTCCTCCTCGCCTCCTCGATCGGTCCCTTTGTCAAAATTCATCTCCATTCAAAAATTACTTGATTACGCATTTCATTGCGCGCTTTATATAAGACTTTAAATCCCACGAAAATTTCACATCTTTCCTAGGTCGGAAATTCCAACATTCTATGAATTTTTAAAGTAAATTTATGTAATTGGGAAATAACAGAAAACGACCCATAAAAATAGGAAAAAATTTCAGAGTTGAGGAAATTACCATTTCATTTGCAACGTTTAAAAATTCGAATTATCAATTTCCTTTCGTATTGCTTTTTTTTTTTTAATTTTTGTTTATTTTCAAGTATTAAAATTTCATCGCTGTTGATATCGACAGGTTGATGACCAAATGAAGCTTCTACAGCACTCTTGGTCGGATATGCTGGTGCTCGACCATCTCCATCAAAGGTTACACAACAACCTACCAGACGAGACGACACTTCACAACGGCCAAAAGTTTGATCTCCTCTGTCTCGGCCTACTCGGTGTACCTTCACTCGCCGATCTTTTCAACGATCTTTCATCCAAACTACAAGAGTTGAAATTCGATCTTTCCGATTACATATGCATAAAGTTTCTAATGCTCCTTAATCACGGTTAGTCAAGCACCATTTATTTTTTCATATTTCAACCACTTCTCGTGTTTATAGAAAAATGCCTCGTCACTGTCGTTCGTCGATTCGTGACAGAATGTTTTCGAAAAAAAAAAAAAAAAAACATCACAGTCACATTTCCAATGAAAAATAGGACAAAATTTATTCATCTGTTTAAAATATCGATTTGAGCGATCATAGAAATTGATCACTTTAATTTTAATGAGAATAATGTGGCAACAAAGTACTCGGATCTCTTGATGAAGTCAATTCAATTTAAAAGGAAAGTCATTTTGACTGAAATAAATGGAACCCAAATAATATGAAAAGTAATTTTTTTTTCAGACGTTCGTGGTTTGGTGAATAAGAAACACGTTCAGGAGGGTCACGAGCAGGTGCAACAGGCACTTCTGGATTACACATTGAATTGTTATCCATCGATACCGGTAAGTATCGAACGTTATATTGGAAGGATATTTATTTCGAGCTCATCTAAAATTCATCCTCGTCGACAATTTTTACGAGAAATGTTCCGCTGCAATGACATAAAACACGCATGCGAAGAAGTCATCAAGCCAAGAGAGAGGAAGCAGAAGTTACTAAATTGCATTTAAAGACAGAATTTGCGTAGTAAAAAGTGAATTTATGTTTTAAAAGAGACTCTACGATAAAATACACATGTTTAAAAAGACTATCGTACAATATTTACGATCCAAAGACTGAATTTATTGTTTTGAAGAGACTGCAACATAAAACTTGTGTTGAAAAAAAGTTGGTGATAAGAGTTTTTCTTTTTCAGTACATCGTCAGCAATGAACGAAAAGTGTGATCATTTTTTGTTTTTTCTTTCCTCTAATTATTATATGAAAAAAATGTTCTGAACGTGAAAAAAACGTAATGACATAATTTTGTTTTGTTGCAGGATAAATTCAACAAGCTGTTAGCAGTATTACCGGAAATTCACGTGGTTGCGAGTAGAGGGGAGGACCATCTTTATCAGAAGCATTGCAACGGTGGTGCACCGACCCAGACGCTTCTAATGGAGATGTTACACGCCAAGAGGAAATGAAACGACGAATTTTTATTAACGACAAAACGTAGCCAAGCGACATTCTCGTCGCTCGTGAAAGAAACAACAAATAATCGTATCTGCCAGTGTCCGTCGAGACTCGTTGATAAAACGGAACGAAATCCAGGATACCGTAAACGCGTCCATGCTCTTTTCGACGAGTTCTCGGCGAGACGACCATTCGCGAGAATTGGTAAAGCTCTACCGAGGGAATCGGTTTATCGGCTCGAGGCACTGGTGAATTCGTAGTTCCCCCCCCCCCCCCCCTCCCCCCTCCGCTCCTTCCTGCCTCCCTTCCTCGACGTAAAACTCCCCCGGGTCTTCGGTAGCAAAACAACAACAAAAAACCTCCTTTTCTCCCCTTACTTCGGAAGAATAAGACGAATCCTCAAAAGTACCTAAAAAAAAAGAGAAAAATGAAGTAAATAGAGAGCAAGAGCCACTTAGGTAATCGGACCAAGTTAAAACACCCGGGCGAGGCTCTCCACTCGGATTCTTATTTTCTTTTTTGTCAGTTACCCTTAGTCACACACAATTTATTGAGCTTTATGTTCGAAAGCAACAAAAACGCAACTGTTTTTACGAGATTTGATGAACGAACTGCATTTTTTAGTCCTCGTTCGATCCACTATTCGTATAATTGAGATTGAGAATAGGATTTGAATCGTTGTCTTCCAACGAAATTGTTGTTTCTTCATTTCGTTATTCTTCGAAGCGTTTTTACTTTATAACTCATATTTGAGTAATATTGCTGTGAGTAAAAAGATATTCCTGCGTCGTGTCACCTCGCAACGGTTATCTTTGCTGTTTTAGTATTTGGATTAAAATCATTTTTGCCTATTTCATTAAACTCTCTAAACTTTGCAATAAAACAAGTTCCATAGAAACTTCTCATTGAGCTTCGAATATTTTGGACGAAGTTGATTAATCTCACAGTCAACAATTTTGACCGAACGTCGAGATATCTAAAAAGCGGATCGAACGGTGAATGAATAATGCGGCTGGTTCGTGACTTTTGTTTGCCTTAACTAGTTTTCAAACGTGACTTCAAGTCCGGGAGAAAATGAGTCGTATCGACGATATCCGCAGAAAGAAAAAATGAAAAAAACTTTTTCAGCCCTCCGGGCGGAAAGTGGCAACTTTCGGCCCGCTGCGCGGGCCGAAGTTGCCGCATTCCGCCTGCGTCGGACAGAAAAATCGTATACACTCCACGGGAGTGAAATTAGACCACCTCAAACCGCGTGCTTATCACCCTCGCCTTCGGCTCGGGTGACAATTCTGCCCGCGGTTTGAAGTAGTCTATTTTCCCTCCCTAGGTGTGTAATATACTATTGTTTTTTTTTTCCCCTGATTCGAACAATTTTTCGTTCCTCGATGATATTCGCAACATAACGTACGAAAAGGCAACAAAAAAGTAAACAAATCAAGTGTAGTCGTATACATACTTTACATATATCCGTATAGTGTATGTAAAAATGAACGGAGGAAAGAGAAAAAGAAAGAGTAAGAAGTGTATCTAAATATATATATATAAAAAATATATATATTTTCTATATTTGATGTTGAAGTTTTAGAGATGTATCCACGGGTAAATAAGGCCAACCGCGCGTCAGATCTACGACGGCCCTCGCGTAAGTTTATCACGCGAAGGCTCGAAAAAGAGTGAAGCAACAAACGAACAAGCGAAAACAAAAGCGTTTAAATACAGACACATACACACAAGACACAAAGCGCAGGGAAAAACAGTAAGCGAGATGCCTTGAAAACAGTACAAAGGGTGGTTTAAAAATCGATTATTAAACAAACAAACAAACAAACAAACAAACAAAACGAAGAAGAAATAACAGAAATAGAAGCAAAAAAAAAGAGTAAAAACAAAATGATATTGGTCAAAGGGCAGGCAACTTTTGTCTAAATAAGTAAAAGCTATTTTTCTAATAAAAAGGGTTAAACAAAGAGGAAAACAATATAGAGGCGATTATTTTTAAGCATACCACTGAAGCCTTGCTCTCATTGAAATCAAATATGCTGGGATACGGGGAGTTATTTTAACACGAAATACAAACAAATAAATAAATCATTAAAATAGAAGCAAAAATATGAACGAATAAAGCAAACAAACGAAAAATAACGAGATGCAAAATGAGATCCGAGCTCCAATGGTCATTCGTGCTACTTTTGCAAGGGATTAAATGGGCATACCTGAGTGACAGTGAAAATTGCATGTGATGCGAGAGAATATAAAAAATGAAACAAAAAATAATGAAGTAATGGAAAAAAACCAAGAAAACGCGACGCTACTTTCGAGTCTGAATATTTTTGTGGGAAGAGGGAAAGAAATCATGTTAATTCAACCTCAAACGTTGCTCGTACCGGCCACCTGGGCATCCTTAGAACTTCCTACAAAATGAAAAATTTTCGAAGAAATCCTTAAAAAAAAACAAAACAAATCCAAGATATCTATTAAAATGAAGGAATGGAAAAAAAATCAATAAAATCTGCATTTTCTCACACTTGCACAACAAGCAGGGCTACTACTACTGTAAATACTAGTTAACACATTCCAATTTACGTTGTATAGATTTACCGGACGACGAAAACATGTTAAATATGTAATTACGATTATTTTTTTGTGTATAGTTTAATGAATATAAAACAAACCAACACACACACACGTACACACACACACACACACATACAAATATATATATATATATATAAAAATCTATATTTCTGTTGCTTACTGAAGAGACAAACGAGAAAAATGAAAAAAGATAAACATCGTTAGCTACTTAATGTCTTCACTAATTTTTAGAAAGAAAAAAAAACAAAAAATGAGAAATCTTAATCAATGTATCTCTATTATTATTATTATCATCATTATTATTATTATTATTATTATTATTATATTATATTATATTATTGTCGTTATTATTATTTTCTTTTCTTCTCAAAATAGGTGGCGGACAAAAAAAATCGAAATAATCAATAAATTGCGATAAAATATTTTACTACTGTATATTGTACCATAATAAAAACAGAAAAATAAAATGAAACACTTATATTTAAGAATGAAGTAATAAAACGAAAAAAAAAACAAAACAAAACAACAAAAAAATGATGAATCATTGGAGCAAGGTTTACGTGGTCCTATTGTCTAACTTATAAAAATTAATTATCATTATTATGATTATTATCATCATGATCACAAATAACACTTATACTAAGGTATAAGATTGCATAATTGTCTTATTGCAGTTGTTAAATATAACGAAGATATATTTACTAAATGTTAATATTAGCAGAGAGAGGAGAGAGAAAAATTAAGTGGAATTTAGTTTATTTTTCACATTAGATTATTATTATTATTATTATTATCATCATCATCAATGAATTCATGAATTATTATTGTTCGACGGTTAGTCAGACAAATTCTTTCTCAGCGCTGTGAAGGCTGTCGATGTGAGAGGTTACGAGGGAGGAAGGAAAAGAGAAAAAAAACAAAAAGAACAATAGGAAAAGGAATCAAATGATGTCTGCGTCAGGTTTTTTTGTTTTTTTTTTTATTGTACGCGCGAAAACATTGAGGAACGACGATATTTTTGCAATTTTTATCATTTTATCTTGATTTTTTTAATTCTTTGAACGTGTGAGTCACGACGATCCTACGCTCTCTTGAAAAAAAAACGAATACAACGTAGATTATAGAGATTTGGTTTTCTATAATTTTTTTTTTTTTTTTAGAAATAAATAATAAAAAATGAGAAAATAAAAATAATAACGATTCTTCATGCGCGCAACCGGAGAATGTACCTGAATGTCTTGCAATTTGATGAATATAAAAATCCTCCGATTATTATGAAATTGGAGGAGGATACACGTAATTTCAATCTTGCATATCTCTCGAATGACAAATTTTCTTTTTTCTTCCTCATAATACCGATAATCTCGTTTATGGTTATTCAAATTTCTACTCACCTTAAACGAGAGCGAGGATCCTCGCGAGCCTATAAAAATTCGCTTGAATATAAATGAATAATCACAAAGAAGTTTGAAGAGTGATGAAATTTTATGAGAGCGTTTCCAAATTCTCAGATCGACCGATTCAGCAAATGAAAAGGCGAATTCGAGATGATCTGCCCGTGAATGTAAAACGTTTTGGTTCCTTCGAAATATTTTGAAATACACTTTTGGTATTCACCATTTTTATAAACACAAACACACGTTTCTTCCTGATCGTGATAAAAATGAAATTACAACAAACAAAATGAACCACGAAAAGTCAGGTCGATATCAACGTTTTTCTCGTCAAAGATCATCGAGGAGCCATCGAAATCGCAAAGTAATGACTACCTCCGTACAATTGTTTTAAGGATTTTTTAAAATATTTTTACCATTATTAGTAACCACATACCTCAGAAAAAATACGAATCCAGATAGCAAAAATCACTCTCTGAAGCTCGTATCTTTCAAGTTACCTGCGCTCGCAAAAAAATGAAAATAAAATATAAAATAACAAGGATTCGTTCTGCTCTTTGGGCGACAAAGGATTAATCTATGCTCCACGTAAAACGTATTTTATTTATTGTAACTATCGATCTTCAGTCTCTCCTACGATGTAGTAGAATTTGGTCGATATGATAATTTGGAAATGACACTGTGAACGAATAATAAAAAAAATAAGAATATTATACAAATGACGCGTATTTCGGAGGAAAGGTGAGAAGCAAAAAAAAACGCAAACGCGTCCATCCTATTTAACAATCGTCCGAAAAGCTCCGTTTACAAAATTGTTTCATCGACAAATTGTGAACTTGCTACGAATACAAGAAAAAATCTCTACGGCGTTTTATTATACATTGTGTGAAATAATTGATGTACAGTTTCTGATTATACAATTGGCAAAAAAGCTCTAATCTATACATACATAATACGTAATGTATGTATGCATCGATGTGATTAATAAGATTCGATCTAAATGGCGCGTCTATCGACTTACCGAAATATATCTTTGTGTATATATATAAATGATCTATACATACGTGGATAAAAGATATTCGTGCGAATCAAAAATGGGGTCAGGGGTTCGAATAAATGATTCACGCTACCCGCCTCAGATATTATTGTCAATAACGCAAATGGATGAAATTATGAAATTACACTATCGCTCATGAGTTTCCAAGCATGTTCATCGAACGTCAAGTTTTTCATCTAAATTTCTGCGTGACGATACAGAAATTTATCGAGTAATGGTAACACGTTGACGGAAATGTTTTTCGCACTTGAAAAATGATCTCGAGCGTTATTGAAGTGTTTGAAATTCTTTGAAATCGATGCCTTGAACAAGCAAACAATCAGAAAGTGAATTTACACAAATTGCTCATATAACTGATTTTTTCATTGAAATTTCGGTCGGATGGAAAGATTTAAAAAAAAAAACAATCGCAAGACTTGGATACTTTTGAACGATGGTGTATGAATTTTCAGGCAAAAGAGCAGGAAAGTGGAGTTTCGACGAGTAGTTGACACTGCCGTCAAGAGCTGGGCAAAATTGTATATTATGTAGAAAAGCAACGAGAGAAGAAATACGAAGATTCTGAATTGATTGTAAATATAAATTTATTAATTAACATAAATGGAGCGTGTTATCGCGCGGCCTTGCTTTCGTCAATGATTAACAACGTCTTTCCAAACTACATACATATTTATATTTATATACACACACACAAACACACACATACACACGTTTTTTGCTAATCGCAGTGATGTTATTCCGCCCAGTGTATCAAAAGAAAAATAAGCTCGGAGATGCGCTTTTCGTAACTAACTACGTACAAACTACCAATGCGGATGTTACATATTTTAGACGCAAAAAAAAACACGAGAGAAAATTTCCCATTGCGCAAACTTTGTGTTGCGAAAATGTTGCTCGTAAGTTACGTCGATACCGAATTTCGAAACTCGATTAATCGTGCAAGAATTCAGTCCGTCAAATTATGTATTTAAAAATTCCCATAATTCTTTGGCTGAAAAAACTGAACAAGAGCTCTCTCGTTTTTATCTCGAGATTTATGTTTTTTGGTCTTTTTGTTTAAGGAGTTTAATTTAATTATTTTGACTAGTGTGGATCTGACTTGAGGTACTCCTTGTAGGATTTTTCGTCCATGAGACTCTTTATCTCTTCGGGATTCTTCAGTTCCAGCTTGAACAGCCAGCCCTCCTCGTAACACGAGCTGTTCACCAAACCAGGCTTTTTCGATAACGCCTCGTTCGATTCGACCACTTTACCACTCACAGGACTCGCGATCTCCGATGCTGCCTTCACGGACTCAAGGGCCCCGCACTCGTCTGGAATATGGAACAAATTTCAATTTCGTCGATACCAAGGTAGCTCACATTTTTATTTCAAAAGTCATGAAACATTGTAAAGACTTTTTCCTTATTGATTTTCCTAGTTTTACTTCATTGTTGAGTAAAGCCTTCGGCCCACTTTGAAGCTCGAATAAACTACTATGTACTACAATTTAGAGTGCATGGATTCTAGATCTTAAAGTTTTAGATTGTGCTTCTTCATACGATTTCTTGACGACTTTTCAGAATTTCGTCGATCTGCTCGAAGCCTTTCTGGAGTTAATATTTTAATACGTGAATTTTAGGTAAGAAATTCTCGTTTTTTTTCTTGCAAAATATACAGCATTTTGGGAAAATTATAATTTCAACGTAGTTTCTAATTTTTTGTGGTAAGATAATTTTTCGCGTTATTTCAGTACGTGGACGAAATTTGAGACAGTTTTGCATTCGAGGAAATAAGTGTTGTAAGAGATTTGTAAAATTTACCATCTTTTTCAATCGAAGCTCCAACTTCGGGCAATTGAGCAAAAACAACGTCGCCGAGCGCATCCTGAGCATAATCCGAGATTCCTACCGTACCAACTTTGTCCTTGACCTCGATCCACTCGTGACTGCTGGTGTACCATCGTTCTATAAATTAAAAATACAATGAGTTTGTTAAACGAAAAACTTTTCACTGAAAACAAATATTAATTTTGTATTTCCGTGCTTCTTGTTTTGATAAGCGGTTCGATGTTTCAGTAAAATTATAGGTTAAAAATTAATCGCATGAATTTCTGATCTTGTGATGGATTTCAAAGTTATTCAAATTCCTATAAAATTCGTTTTTCAAAACAAGGAATTTCAAGCAGTTGGACAAATTTAATCTCAACGTTCAGATAAGAATTTGTATAAAATTTTCAGAATTCACTGTAATTGTTTAAACGTACCGGCTACTCTTGTTACTGGTGTCGTTCCGATCGAGCGGAAATGAAAGACCGAAGATTTAGCAGTTCCGGTTCCGCCGATGTTGAGAATTTTCGAGTTTCCCGTGTTGGCGATCGTCCGGATGCTCGTTCTCAGCACTTGCGTCACTATCTGTGCCATTTTTCTACAGCCGCATAAATTCACCGGGAACGACTGAAACGAGTACAAAAATCCTCCGATCCCACCAAGCCACTAATGAATATTTGTCTCACGCCGACCGTCGTGGGTCTCTCGTTATTTTAGTAACCAAGAAATACTATCGCGCGTGGTTGCGCACACATGCACCGCGCTAGCACGCCTTCACCTAACCAAATGGTGGATCGCTTATACGAGGCTCGTGAACGCGTCGGCTTGAGATCCGCGGAGAACGCTCGCGAGAGAGCGCCGTTTCGTCATCGTCGAGACCCCTCTTTATCGGCTGAATAATCGATAAGCTTGAAAAAAAAAGCAAACGATATGAAAATAACTTATATCCCAGTTCGCTGTGTCCTCGCGTTTTCACGCTGATGAATTGGATTTCGTAAACTTTTGTTCTTCCTTTATTGCTATTGAACAATCCTAAACATTCCTGTCAACTATTTAACCGGTCCGCTGCAAATAATGTTCCTGAAATTTTTAACTACTAGGACTTGATGCTATACCATTTTTCTCGATTGAGCTCAAGTCCCAAGTTGAATAGCCAATAAATTTTCGGAACGATTTGCAAAAAATAAGAGCCGAAAATGGCATAAATGATTCATCAACGATGTGTGCTGAAACAAAAATTAAAATAATTTTGTACGACAGCTGAAGTCTCCGTGAGTTTAAAATTTCGTAAACGAGATACAGAGTGAACGGGTCAAGGGCCATTAAAACGATCACGTGAGGTTACAAAAGTTATCGTGATTTATCGTTTCGAATATGATAAGGGGTTATTCTTCGCAATCGTTATTTTAAAAATTCCATTGATCCCGTCGCTGTTTTAGAGTTCCTGGGATGAGGGAATTGCAAAAGGAGAGATAAAATTTGATAAGACTATGGGAATATTAATCTTAATTCGATAATTAGTTCCATTTCCGTTCTCCTTGACACTTCGACTGTTATCCTCAAAGAAACACAAAAACCCGTCATGTGCTAATCAAATTATTTTATTATTTATGAACCCCCTGAAAGTATCACAAAACTAGTTTCTTTATTATTCTATATGTCATTTAATCATTATTCATATATGCAATTACGTCTATAAACATTACGTTTAAACACGAGTTCCAATTTTTGTCAACATTGGATCAATAACAATTGAGTTATTTTCACTTAATTGATAATTAAGAAAATCTGACTATTTACGAGCTTGATGTAACATCAAAAAAGGAATGATTTTATGTTATCAAAATTAAATCGTAGGTCTCGATAATTATAAATTGATCCTGCATTCCATTGAAGCTCGTCAAGGTTTCAGTACTTTGTTTGGGATAACGGCCCTCTGTCAAAATAGAAATTTGTGGGAGAAACATCCCTTTCTTAGCCATGATTGGCCCAGAAAATAATCGTCTATGAATGAAAAATAAATGGTTTGATTTCTCAGAAAATCAGCAAAAAAATATCTTTTTCAATTCGCATGTTCTTAAGCTGTAGCCGGCAACGCCTTTGTTAATACTGGAGACAAGTTCACAACTGTAATTGAGAAAAAGAAGTAATAATAATAAAATCAAAGACCAATCGTGTATGATCTTCCGTTGAGATTGTGAATGACTCCTGGCACAGGTTGACTGACGCACCACTCGTACCAAACTTTCTTTGGGTTGCATCGCCTCCAAAAGTGCAAAACCAATTCGTCGCCAGCTTTCAGATGCATCGGTCTCTAAAATTGGAATTAAAAGTTTTTTTTTCGAAATGGCGTTAAATCGGATAATTTTTTGTTATTTTTCAACGGGCCAAACCTGAATCGGAAACAATATCGGGAACCAGCTGAACATTCCGGGGCTGTGAGTATTCGGGACAATACTCAGTTGAATATTATCGAATAGTACAGCATCAAAGTATCCCGCGAATCCGGTCAACACGCAATTTTGTTTCACACTGAATTTCCTCATTTCGTATCTACTGTTGTCGATTATCTCGTCTGAAATTTTCATCACTTGTAGCAATAATGTAAAAATGATAATCCAATGGAGATTAATAAATATGATGATCAATAAAAACAAGAAATGTACCTTTATTCGGATGATCGAAAGAAAATAATTTTTGTGGATTCGCAATAACGTATTTGTTTTGGAGATGGACGATGTAAGGCGTCTCGAAATGAGCAATGGCGCTCTTGTCTTTGTCCCTGAATTGCCTCACTTCGTTGTACAACTTGGACGATTGTATGGGGCAAATATAGGACGAGTACGAGCTCGGTATGCTCACTCCGTCGTCTGTAAATATTTTGAAAACGATTTAACTCTTCATTTGTCATTCCTCTGGCAAATTGTCCAAGTCAATAGATTGTTTAGTATTGCAGGCTTTACCTTTGAGGAAACGTTGAACGCCATCCAAACATTCCGGGGATAACTCGTTGTCACCAAAAGATCCTAGAAGCTCGGACACCAGAATGTCTGCTTTTTCTGGAGCTTGCCATTCTCTCATATCACTGGAAACTACCGTCACGTCGTTCCCCCACATTTCGTCTTTCAGAGCCTGCAAACTATAATAGATGGCTGAATTTGATAATTGTTAAATAGAAAGTTCGATAGAAATAAAAAAAACGTACAAGAGAAATAATTATTATAAAAATATGAACTCACGTGATTACGGCGTTGGGATTTTTCTCTACAGCGTAAACTTTGATTAATTTTTTTGCCAATGTTGCAGCATTCAAAGAAGCTTGAACGAGAGGTCCGCGTCCTGCTCCAACGACCATCACAATTCTGTGATAGAAATAAACGTAGTTTTACCAGATTTACAAGGTTTAAAAACATTAATAAAATCACAAACAATTCGTTGTTGGAATTAAATTATATACTAACAACGTTCGACTCTGGGAATCTTCTCTCCTTCCAATATGAGATAATGCTTTCCGGATTGCATTCTGATACTCCGTGTATTTGTAAGGATCCTTCTCGAAAATTTCGTATGTTTGAGATTGGAGATTGTCCATCAAAGGTTGCAAGGGAAACTGCAGATAGTCTTCGTATCCTTTGGCGAACGTTTCGATCGGTCCATTGGCATTGCAACTCTGCGTTTATAAATATAAAATAATTAGAGACCACAAACAGTGATTCAATATTTTTATGCAACAAATTTCAAATTTTGAAAATCAAAACAAAAGATTGAACTCAAAGAATTCTGAGCTGTTATCAAAAATAAAATAATTACCTGCCACAAGTGATTGAGATAGTGATGATAATGTCCCATGTTTTTGTATCGATTGGCTCCAGTGAGAATGAACTGTATTTCAAAAGCAGAAAACTTTCGCACTAAATGTTGATGCGCCTTGCTCAACACTGGATATCCTTTTTTGTTTGTAATAAATAGTGTAGTGGGCAGAACTAAACACTGCACAGGTTCGCTCAGCCATCGGTCGATTTCCTCCATTTCAGGAAGATCCTCGCTCACTATCAGGGTCAATCCCAATTTTTTATCAAAGTCGCACAGTGATCTAAACGAATTCCACCACTCCCAAGTACTCTCGACTTCCGCGTTTTCTACTCCTCTGTAAGATAAAGCTCGTTTCGCTGGATTCTCCATGGGAACCTGAACCCAAACCTAATGCAAATCCAAAGTTACAGAAAAAAACTGAAACTCTAACAAATTTCGTATCTTATCAATTTGGCAAAAGTTTGATGAAATATTATATCTGCATAAAAAAACTGTTGAACTCAGAATATTACAAAAACAAAATTAAATTTGGCTGCGTTTCACCAACTTCCTAAATATTAGAAAGCAGTTCAAATTAACATACTTGAAATAAACTGTTGCTCAATTTGTCATTAATAATCCTTGCTAGATTAGCATTTTCACTTATGTTTCCAGTGAGCTTGAATGTTACAGCTGGAATTCCAAGATGAGAAGCAAGAGCTAATTCCTGATTCAAAGTATGTTCGCTGTTTTTTTTTTCGTTCAGACATGGAGAATCCACATCTATGAAAGGAGATAATTTCCCGACTACCAAGTTGTTCCAATCTATAGAAAAAAAAAAGATTTATCTGATTGTCTTAGCCCAGAAATCATGATTCTAATAATTTATAGTCATTTTCAATTGATGTACCGCCACTATTGAGAATCATGTCTGGTCTTGTAAATGGACCAGGTCGGTTCTTTGCATCTCCGGATAGAAATTCTTGTTTAAAAAGAGGATGCACCAAGGGGACGCATATGAAATCGAACCTTGAAAACACGGGCAAAAAACATTATAAAAAAAGGAACTCACATCAGTTTGTATATTTTTTGTTCTAAAATTCCAAAATTAAATTATTTTTTATAACACCAAAGATATTCATTCTTAAAAAGCCCACAACCTTCTGCTCGATTCGGACGACTTTTATAAAAAATCATAAAACTCGTCAATCGATTCAAGTGATGCAAATGTAAAATTACAAAGCAGAAAATGAAAAAAATAATCTGATTTCATAAAACGTTGTTTCTTTTTAGATTTTAAATTCGAAAATCTGAACTTACTTCATGGATTTTGCTTCTATTATACAATTGTTGAGATCTGGAGCGGAACAAAAGTCCAGACCACAGGACACGGGTCTCCTTGAATTCTCCATGAATTTGGACTGTTGTGTACGTCTTTCTGGAATATGAAATAAATATAAAATATGGTAACTCGCGCGGTCAATAACCGGCGAAATTGAAAACTCTAACCAAACAAAGAGCGTCAATTCTTATAAATCGACGAAACGAATGACACAAAAATGAAAAATCTCACACCTCAAATATTTAACTGGATGATAGAGGAATAAAAAAAACCATACAACCACAATTTTCAATTCATTCGTTACGGTAAGATTTTTCGTTGTAAGTGTAACTTTATTCAACGTGCTAGCTAAACACATGGAGTCTAAACCTCACCACGAACTATACAATTGTACCGCGACAGCGAACAGCGAAAACTTGGTCGAATTCGCCAGTGCCGTCGGTGGTGCTGCTCTCAACTAGGGCTTTTTTCTACTAAAACAAACACATAGTTATTTGACCTTGAAACTTAACCAATTTGATCTCTCATGTGTTCATTTGGCGCCCAAACCCGAAACAAAGCTTCCTCCTTGAACGCAATCGAATCTTCTACTGTCACCCATTCTCACGTTTTCGGTAAGTTTGTTTTCGCACTGTAATTTATTTATATACAGTATACTTTTTACTCTATCTGAGATGTATAAGAAAGTAAACAGTTAAAGAACAATCGAATAACACTTTACTATTTTATTTTTTTCATCAAATACGTTTTTGTTTTCGATTACATGTCACGCTATTTTTTTCGCTTTGTTACGAATTTCTTTATTATTGTGAAAAATAATGTCGCATATATACACACGTTTTTTAATACTAGGAATTGTTTTTATTTATTTAAGTTTCCTATTTTACTTTTGGATAATCAAGCTATTATATTTGTTTTTTAGAACCCATCTCATTTATCAAAGCTGGAAATATACTTGCCAAAAGGACAGATGAAACATGTGATACCAGCCAGAAAATTGGGACGACTATAATTGATCCATTACCATGACTCTTAAAAGTTTATGCGACCAGTTCAGATATCGTCTACTTAATATGAAAATTACTCAACATCGTTGTTCACAACAGTTAGAAATAATAGATTCGCAGGAGATATCAAAATGCTTTAAAGTGATAGCTGATGGCTTAAGCCAGTTTCACATAGAAGCAGAGTTACTGATCAAATATTACAGTATGGTTCTTTGGAATAGAGAAGAAATCAATGAATTACCAGTAAAACTGGAAAAACCACCATTACTGGTTTCGGATGAGAAATTCAAGTGGTTGACGAAAAAAATAACAATTGAGTTAGGAGATACAATAATGGAATATGAAACTTCGATGAACAAATTGTACGATAAATTGACAGATATCATCCGCATTATGGAATCTGAAGAATGGGACAGTGATTAATATAATTTTACTGTTTTTGTTTTAATTACTATAAAAAAGTAAAAAATTTAGTTTTCTGGAGTCCGAACGTTTCCCCTTTAAAGATTGAAAGAACATCAATTCTAGTCTTGCTCCTTTCAATATGCACTGTATTGTTTATCATAATCATACTGTATAACCCATATTATCAGAAATTTCAATAAAGGAGATTATTTTTGTGTACAGAGTATTCAAATTCAAACATGAAATACAGTAAAGTTGCCATTACTAAACGGAGATACGGGAGTGAATATATTGATATATTCTTCTATTTGTTTGTAGGAAAAAATTTAATTTGAAAATATAATAATAAAGTTACTGTAAAAAAAAAACAGAAAAAAATAATTCAAATATTCACATTCAATTTCATATGTGCGGTGGAATCTTATACTTCAATATAACATTCAAAAAGTTTGATGAATGCGCCAGAGATGTCGCCCTGTTGAATTTCTTCATTGTTCAAAATAACTCAACGGACACTGTACTTCCGGCTTCTTTGTGAATTTTCATTACGAGTGTTGCGTTCGGCGCCAATAGAACGAAAATTTCTTCCTCATATGCGAATAAAATCTCAACCCCATCGTCAGTTTTTAATCTGGACTAGCAACAACCTGATACGTAAGTTTCTTCATTCTCGAATATCCTTGGTTGGTTTGGTTCTTTTCTAAATAATCTCTGCTTTAACAGTAATTCGTTGAAGAACAAAGGCTAGTAACCGTTTTTCGAAATGAAGTGTAAATGAAGAATACAAAGTTCGACAAAGTTAACTAACAATGAATAATTATGAATTTTTAGGGCATCTTAGAAACACAAATCCGTTGTCATGTAATTGCACCCCCTTTTCAATTTTTTCCCTACTAGTACGGGATCATATTTTTCTTTGTTTCCTGATATTTCATTTAGTAGTGTGAGGAATTTTTTCTATCTTTATAATTTACGTGTGATTTAGAACACCAAACATAAAGAGCATTCGATATTTTTGGGTTCGTTTTATCTTCAACGAGGTTTTATTTTTTTTCTCAACAGATTTTTCACCCAAGTTGAAAATACAATCTCAACCAAAAAATGAAACGTCCGGCTCTGCAGTCATCAATGACTGATTTATTTTGTTCGGAATTTATAAAATTTCACAATTACTGCACAATTAAACTGTCCACCATCGATTTATGCCGGACGGTAAATTTATATGAAGCTGAAGAAGTGGGGATGCTACGAATATATGAATACTCAGTTGCAAGTATAGTACGAGATACTGCCAAAGCAAAATCCTGTGTGCACTCTCTGATAAAACTTGTCCAGAAGATAATTGAGAATGAGAGTGAAGAAGGAACGGTATATTCCGTAGGGCAGGGACCAGAAATGCCATTTGAAATGGAATTATTTATTGCTGTGATCAAAGAAATGCAGAATTTGACCGAACTAATAGCCGAGATACATGCTGAAGCGGTGGATTCCTACAATTTCTTCAAAATTATTTGCAAAGTTATATCCGTTTTGTTATGCGAAACGGATAAATGAAGGAACTCAACAACATCGTTAACTATGTCGACACAACATTGTTCTGAATGCTAATGAAAACTGTTCTTGTACGTAACTTCTCATGTAATCATAACTCCATGCATTAAAGCGCAAAGTTGAAAATTGCCATCGTAGTGGGAATATATATTTTAGTGAATATCCCAACCTATGAAGAGAGTTTTCAGATGGAAATTCAATTTCATATTTGATATTAAAACAGCAGATGTCTCCCAAACACATCAAATATTTTAACACAACATATTTTTTGGTCATTTAACTAGTTGAAAAATTGATGATCGGTTAGAACAAAATTATTAACTATTTTGGAAGTAACCAAAGAGATATTTCGTTCAAAATGTTCCGAATTTCGAACTAGAAGTTGAATCAGTTGAACGAAGTTTGAAAATGAACCTCAGAACATACTTAAAAATTCTCAACGTCTTTATATCATGAATAAATAGTGAAAAAAAACGATTCCATATCCTTAATAAAAAAATGATCGAAATAATATTTCGAAAAAACATGATTTTAAACTTACCGTAAAACAATTTCAAGAATTCATCAGTGATGAAACTATTCACTTTCATCCATTGAAATATAAATATACAGTTTCATTATATTTCGTAATCAACTCGGCTGGTAACTGTGTTCGTAATGAAATTAACGATGAAATATGAGAGAATAGATGAGAAAAAAATGCTACCAAAAATTTTTCCAAAATTTTCATTTTAGAATTTTTTTTTGACCAATATCGTATAGGAAACAAAAACTTGAGCGAAAGTGTTTGGAAATTTAACAATCATATTGTCGATTACACGATACGACCGTTAGATGTCAGATTCTTACAAAGCAAAAAAATAAGATTTTCCTAAAATTAACTGAGAATCCGACGATCAGTCCGAGATATCTGGTCGATAATCTAAAGATAAGCAGTAATGGATCACTTTATTACACTAGTCGAGAATGTTCAAAAACATTAAACACCCATTATAATCATTAAGAAAAAACGTGTATAATAGTGCATCCGCCTAAACGTCTTATTATTTTTCTTTTTGATGAAGTGAGGTTATGTGCTACAAGTATGACGGCACACAAGGTCCACTGAACCGGATGCACGGAAATGTCATCAACCGTCATTCGAGTTTCCTCACTCGTACAATTCTTCGTGGGTGGTGTTTGCTGTTATTGTCGATGATTGTCACGATAAACTTTCGTCTCGTTTCTTATTCATTCCTTGCTAAAAAATGAAGACCGAAAATTCACAAAGGCTACCACGATAAATATTTTTTGCTTTCCTGAAAAAAAGAGAAAAAGTGAGTGAGTGAACAGAATCTGTCAAGTAGTGCGGGGCGGGTAGGGCCTCGGGTAAGGTTTGATAAGATAATGTACAGAGAACAGTTATCGTACTACCAGATAAACCGATGAAACATAACCTTGGAGCTTCAACTATTTTCATCCCGAAAATATGAAGTCCACAGGAACTAAAGAAAATCGAGGTTCCGTCCTCCTGAATCGTGATGAAAATGACATCATTTTTAAACTTATTGGTAACCGTTGTCAGGTAAGAATTTGTCATCTTCATCTAGTGCCAAAAAAGATAGCGCAGCTGACCTCAATCCTCAGCAGAACTACTCAGTTTTTTTTTGCTTTCCCTCCTCTCACCTTTTCCAATTTGGTAAACAATCGCAAGGAATACAGATTATAGATGAAATTCTAAAATTCCATATCGTGTTTGAGTGTTTTCAATTGTTTTTTTCTAATTTTAAACACACAACAAAATATTTTGAGACTGTGGTTGGAAATTCGTGAATTAAATTTTTGAATTTACCAATTGAGATTTCTAAAAATTAACTGAACTTAAAATCAAATGAAACAGCCTTGAATTGTCATTATTTGCAGTGTCTTGCGGCAGGAGTGATACAGTTATACTTGACGCAATCACCGTCGCATAAAGAGTGGATAAAGAGAAACGCAGGTGTAATAACTCTGATAAGAGATAATCCTAGGAGAAGTTTTTTCCTTCGATTGTATTGTTTGCAAAGGAACGCCATGCTTTGGGAACATGAAGTTTACAATTCCATGGAATACAATGCTCCTATGCCATATTTCCATACTTTTGAAGGTGAAGACAGTATGGTTGCATTTAATTTTGCTGATGAAACAGAAGCAATCATTTTGAGGTACTATTTTTGATCTAGAATTCACTGTTAGATATATGATTTGAAAATTAAACAATTTGGAACCTGATTTTTCTGACCAAAGGATTTTATCATTGCCCAATTAATCGAATATTCATTTTTATGAAGGAATGCACTTTTGGCAAAGCTCAATACCAATCGTCAAAGACGTCAAGAACGAAGTTCAAGAATGGAGACAGAATCACAAAATCGTGTGGTTACTTTGCCTCGCAAGAGTCCAAGTAGCTCCTCGACTTTTGGCTTCACATCTGCCACGAATATCAATATGCTGAATGGTTCTCCTTCCGGTATTGGCGTTAATCGTAGTGTATCGAGCAGCTCAATGTACAAAACAAAGAAAAAAGATTCAAAAAAGGATGGCAAGAGGAAATTGACAACCGCTGACATTGGTCTACCTTCGGACTTCAGGTTTTTTCATTAATTCTATTTAGCTAGGATTTAAAAAATGAAGCAGTCAAAATACCAGATACAAAGCTTTTGAATTTGAAATCGTACTGCATTCGAAAAAATCACAGCAAAATAATAGCGATTCAAAAAATGAAGAAGAGTTTCCTCAATTCCAGACACCTCTCCGGTATGAGATGGAATCCGGATATCAAAGGGATCGACATTTCTGAGTCACAGCTGGCGGAATTCTTCAACAAAGTTGGTGTCTCGGAACAAGAACTGAGAAACAAGAAAACGAGAAAATTCATCTATAAATTCATCGAGGAACACGGAGGAATATCTGCGATTCAAAATGATATTATACCGACGACGAATTCACAGAGTTCTCATCAACCACCGCCTTTACCACCGGGACTCGATACTCCGCCGCCCATCCCGGCGAGAACGATACCGCACCTTTCGGCCAGTCCTGGATCTAATAGCGTAAGATTTCCATTGCTCCTTCATTCCCCATCCACCATTCAATTTCTCTTTATTCGTTTTTCAAATCTGCGAGTTACTTTTGATATTAAAACGGTGATAAAAGTTTTATTATTTCAACAATTGATTAATGAATTATTTGCACCGGACAGATGCAGCCAAGAAGTGCACGACCATTGCCGCCTTTACGAACGACCGTTCCACCGGCTCCGCCGAGTGCACCTCCCGTTCATAGGTCACTTCCCTCGCGACCCCCGCCGCCCTTGAATTCACCAGCGCCACAGTTGCCTCCTCCTCCCCCTCCACCTCCGCCTCCAGCGAGAGGAAGTTCGAGTACGAGTACGAGTACGAATACCAATACGAATACGAGTCCGAGTACGAATGTCCCTCCTCCGCCTCCGCCCCCGCTTCCGGACTTCAGTAATAACGACAATTTAACGAGTACCGATTCACCCTTCAACAACAACGGCGATACTAATGACATGAGACCGAAGCTTATGGAATCGATCAGAAGTGGAACAACGCTCAGGGTAAAAGAAAAAAAAAACCTTTAATTAGAAATTGTGAAAAACAATCGTAACGAACAAAATTGTAGTTGCAACTATGGATTTTGCGGTAACGCGGTTTTTCCAATATTTTCTGTGACGTTTTATTAACAAAATGATATTGTTTTTTAACGGAGCAGAAAGTTAGCCAGTCCGAAGTGAAACCAAGTCCAGTGCCGGACTCGAGAAACGATTTGCTCGATCAGATACGTCGTGGAATCGAATTGAAGCCAGTAACGACAAAAACGAAGTCGACTTCTTTGACGGAGCCTCAAGGCTTGGCGGGAGCACTTTCGAGAGCTCTTGCGGAAAGATCGCGGGCTCTCGGGAACGACAGTCAAGATTCGTCGAGCGGTACGAGTGAGGACGACGATGATTGGGATGACTGAAAACATTGAGGGCCCGGGAACCGAACTAGTGGCTGAGAAAAAGTACCGAACGGGAGAAAAGAAAAAAGAGGGGATGAAATTCGTGGCCAAATTCGTAGCTTACAAGTAAAGGATCAACTCAATAACGTTGCTTTTTATTTGATTTCATTATTTTCTACAGTCATATTCAAGACTCTTCACAATCGCTGTATTTATCCGCAGGAAATGAGCTTCGATTTTCTATGACAACATAACCGTGGGGTTTTTACCTTTGCTTGTAAGTCGGGCTATAATAACACTATAGAAAAAAAATGGAATGAGTCGCGCTCAGACTAAAACAAAGAGAATAAACAAAGCGTTGTGAAATAATGTAGTTAAAATATCCCGAGAAAAAAAAAGAATTAATAACAATGAATAAGTGAAACGAGAATAGTGCAGTTGAGCATAAGATAATGAGTCTAATAAACACTACTTTTCTATTGTAAGAAATAATGAATTTCATTATTCTTCAGTTTTTTTCTTCTCACTCGCGAGACAGATATCATTCGCATTCTCCAACTCGCCGAGGTATTTATCATCTTGATATCATCAACAACATAAACGAAGCGATTATTACAAACAAGCGCTTTTATTATTAACACGATTGAATTTAAGTTTCGAGAAAGAGACAAATATACGCCCAATCTATAGCTCAGAATAAACAACCTAAATATATTTCAAGTTATGTATTTATATTCGCATACGCATGCACACACACATTGTATATACATTTATACAGGACCTTTCGTGGTTCAATGGACACGAGTGTGAATTAGAATTCAGAACTGACGTGATGTCGAAAATTCTTGTAGCAGCGCTTTATCATCGAAAACCTCCAAGCTCCAAGTCCACTTTTAAGCCGGCTCTCAGCCTCTGGAGATAGAAAATTTTCGAATGGCGTGGATATCTAAAAGGTTGATTGGTATCAAACTTTACCAGTCGAAATTTCGTTCTGAGCTCGAGTCCACACTACTGACCATTCAACGCGGTACTCCCTGTATACCCATATATATATATATATATATATATATATACTTATGAAAAAAAATGAAAAAATTCAGGTGTGGTGCGTGTTTGTTCATAACTCGTGTTAATAACATAGTAACTACTGTTAAAAACTTTTACACTGATAACGTTATACACATCACTAAAAAAAACAAACAAATAAAAAATAAGCTTATACGATAAAGTGTGAAAGGGAGAGACGGAAATGAGAAAAGTTATCAAGACGATAGTATATAAAGTAAGATATATGTATAAACTTCACTAAGGAGAAATCCTAGTCAAAGATAAAAAGAAACGAAAAGAATCATTTTGTGGTTACTCGTTAAGGGTCGATGTATTTTATTGCATTTTATAATATATATATATTCATATATATATATTATATTATACGTACAGTTTTGAGTAGTTACTCCGGAGATTTTCCAGCGTCTAACAGTGACCAACGAAGTGTCAGATTAATATTCGAATTCTCATAGCACAATCGATCGCGATTGGACAGCTGATGATAATGTTAACGTTTTTTGTTTTTTATTAATTTTTTTGGCGAGCACTAATTTCGATAATCAAATAGCACGATGAAATTTTGAAGTTCAGAAAATAATTAGTGAAAACTGAGGAAAGAAAATTTCGACTCTCACTGCATTATTACGAGGATAACATTTTTTTTTTTTTTTTCAATTTTTCTACTTTTGTATATTTATCAGCTCGTTTAGTTTTCATTTTTATTTTTTTATAAATGTTTCATTCACGGACTAATTTTCAGCAAGATTATCAGTTGAGAAATAATCTCGTTTTTTTTTCTTTCATCTCTCGTATTTATGTGCAATCAGTGCACGAGTCATCTTCCATAAACGTATTTTAAGAGAAATCGAAACTAGCGACGTTGTGAATCGTTGAGAAACTTTAGAATTCCCTCGTGGCCTCGTACTTGCTTAATTTTCCATGTTTTTCTTATTATTTTAATATCTTTCTCTCTGCAAGTGTACAAGTCACAGCTGATAGCCAATATACGAGAAAAAACAAAGTGTAACACTTAAAAATCCTAGAAAAAACATGAGTCGAACTTAGTTCGATGTAAATCGTCCTGGTAGAGGAGACATGAGAATTACTTTTTTATAACTGTGAATGAAAAGAAATGGAAGAAAAAGAAAAGGGTGAAGGTAAAATAAGATCCAAACGGAAAGCTCTCGTAGTTTTGCACACGATTCCTAGCAGGACAACACAGTTAGGATAATTAACGAACATTTATAGTTTAAAGTTTGTGATTAATATTGTTATTTGTTATATAATAGCTTAATAAACAAAATTCCATTTACCAAGATTCGAAGAGAGCTCGGCCTTCGTCAACAGCGACGCATTTAATGCACCATAAAAACCTCTATCACGATATATTTCAACTTACATGACGTATGGCAATCTAAAAATTTTCGTAGCCAAGCGAATCTACCAACAACCCAGAGAAAACTTAACTATTTTCACAATATCTTTTAAGGATGTTTAGAATATTATCAAATCCATGACCATTGTCCATTAAAATTCAATGAAATGTTGAATTTTTTCGGCATATTCCTTCCGAATTGAAAATTCTGTTTGTCTTTCTTGAATTGCTATTTTGCTGAGCGAATATTTTGCTGGAGGATTTCAATTCTCACATAGGAAAATTATGTTTAAAAAGACGCGTTAAAATGTGAGTTAAGAAAATGTTCGATCAAGGTCTGGGAAATGATTGACAAACGTTTTTTTACGTCTCTCCGAAACATCCTTAAAAAAACAGTACGATTAAAAGATTGACGATTTTTCAAATAACATTGCTCGAAATGAACTCTTGACCCATCTATAAACATCGATGCCACTTAAAACGAGGATCCGTGATTTTGCAGTAGTTGGAAAACAACGAAACGTTTAGATTTAACATAAATAAACGAGGATGGATAAAACCCCGAGATAGAGCAACTCCGATCTCAAGCTAGCTTGACCGTTTTTCGATAATCCTTGCTGATTAGGCTCGTCTATGTGATTACCACCGAAACTTCCGGCCGCAGGATACCATGACTCGTCGGTTACCGGAGCCTACGAATAAATTTGTTCCACCGGTGAATTAAAAAAAATAACAATACGAAAGACCGAGCTTCGAGATTAAGAATCTCGCTGATGGATTTATTCTCTACCTGATTCGATGTAAGCCAAGTGCTCGTTGCCCATGCCGGGATTTCCGTGGACGGTTTCGTCGCCGGTGATGTCCAGGACATGCCTCTGCCGTAGTTCGATGGACGCTGCGTCACGACGACCGCTGCATGGTAATCAATCATTTAACTTTAATAAAATCTATCAAATTTTATTGCTTTTACTCACATTTCAAAGACTCGATTAAAAATTCCTTCATTACTTTTGTTTTTTATTGTCATTCAATATTTGTTCATAAATTGTCTCATTGAAATTAAGAAAATTTTGCAAACACTCAAGTAAAGATTAAAAAATTCCACAAATTTTGGTCCTTGAAATTCCAATTCAATGTTCGCTTCAAAAAGGCATCGATTCGTCAAGGAATTGAAACTGTGATTGAGAGAACTATTCAACATTTTTTCAATCGAATCTATCACAGCATTTTTCTTCAGGCATTTTTTATGGCGTCAACGGAATTTTGGAAGCTCTGCGAGATAACACGAAGAAAGATTGTTACCCGGTTCCTCATTGGATTCCATCGGAACACGATTCGTTTCGTGCAAAATGACTTTGTCCTCCGATTCTGTGGGCGCCTTTGGAGAAACAGAGGAAGAAGTTGAGGACGGAGTGCCAGAAGCTGAAGCAGAATGTGGTGAAAGATCGGATTGTGAAGAAGAAGAAGAAGAAAGAGGAGGAGAAGGAGCAGATTGTGAAGAAGATGAAGAATGAGAAGCAGGAGGAGAAGGAGAAGAGAAAGTCTGCGGCGGTGGCTGAGTTGGGATTTTGGCATTATTTACATCCGTTGAAACTCGGGTCGGAGACGCCCTGCTGTCAGGAATGTCGCTTTCAGTGTGTTGAGCTGAAGCAAAATTACACAGATCAAGAGTTTAGAGTCTGAATTGAAAAAATTGTGATTTCTTTTACATAAAAAATGAATTTACTGGGATAAGAATTGAGAGCTCTTCCGGTGCTCTTGTATTGAGAAGGGTGAGCTGTATTTGCGCTCGTTCCATGGAAATTACTCGCTTGAATCGCGTTGTTGTCGGGCGATAAGGTTCTCAAATAAGTGCGTCCTTTGTTGTTGTCCTGGAGATTGAGACGAGTTTCCTCGAGCGGACTCACGGTCAAAGAGGATCCGGGATCGGTCACAGCGTGAGGGCAATCTGCGTTATTTGGTCTGTTCATGAAAGAAACGACGAAATTACAAGGGTCATGAAAACTGATGGAATTTTCACTGGCAGCTTTCGAAATCGATTTCAACGATTGTTCGCTCATTCAATATTTACTCACATGTAATTTTGACACTGATCCTGCAAAAAGCTCAAAGCTTTGTCCAACACTTGACGCGAAAACCTTGAAGCAGCGCCTCCCGATTGATTCGCATCGCACTTTTTCTTCGTTTCGTAAATGACGCAGGATCGGAAATGATAGTGAGAGCTGACAGGAGAATTTTTAAATCAATTTATCGAAAATAAAGTCACGAAGAATCGTCGTTCATAATTAACTATAAAAAAAGCGAAAAATAGTTCAAATTTGTAATTTACCAGCAGAGACTCGTCCTGGCCATTTCACCCTTGGAAACTTCGTCCACGAGAGCAGCATACTGATTGCCACAGTGCTCGGATTCGATGACTGTAGCTTTGAGGCAGCTGGCGTACTGTAAATATTCTGTGGGCCCACAAAATAGCTTGCGGATCAATGAATTCTTCAAGTTTTATAAAAATCTTATGAATTTTTCATTCTCGACTATTTTCATGAATAATTCACGAGCTTTCGGCCAATAAAAAGCGGCTCGTTGATTCGGCTCTTCCTCTGACAAATCAATAAGCGACTTTTCATCGTTCTTTTCCTTCTAATTGCAGAACTAATAACGAAATGGGCGTTACCAGCTTGGTAAGTGGAAACCGAGCACATTTGATGAACCGAGGCAATTGGAACTTCAACGGCTGCATTGAACTGCTCCTGCCTTCGTTTGGAGAAGCAATTATCGATGTACTGTTTTGTACAATCGACGAAATTCGACCAAGTTCTGAATAATAAAATAATCATTCATTATTGATTCAGCACTGAAATGACACTTTGTCTATTTGTCGAATAAAGTATTTAATTTAATGTCTTTGACTTAACCGGCAAACCATGTCAATGTCCCTCATATTATCCGGGAATATAAGATGAGGGTCTTTCAAGAGAGGGTCAGCCAAGGCTATACATTTCTGATGATCGTCTCGCGAGCAACGTGACACTCGAGCTATACTCGCTTGTCCTGAGATCTCCCCGATCGCGACACCTGTTTACATTTCCATGCTTATTATTTCTTTCAGGATATTCCGAGTTCACATTTATTCTCGTTTTATTTCAGGCCATTTTTGACGTTTACTCGACACTACGAGTTCACTGACATCGACTTTTCATTTTTACTCTCAATTTCGTTAATTTTTTGAACTTTGGCAATAAAAAATTTGACTCGATCATTTTGAATGACTATTTTTCTGAAAAAATTTCAGCTCCAGTCACAAAAATAAAACGAAAAGTTCATCAGAGCCGTTGATTTGTCTCGTTTCGAGAGGAAGGAACTTCGATTTGGAAAATTCGCTTCTCGACGTGCGTCGCCTTCCATGTTGAAACTTCACTCTCGCAATTTCCCGAGGACTCACCGAGCAGAAATATTCCCGTAGCCAAAATTAGTGCCGTCATTTTAATCGGGAACTATCCAGAGATGAGGAATCCTGTGGTCGGCTGAAAAAAAAAATGTTTTGCATTGAGCACCGGGTTGATAAATAGCGATCCGGTTAGAGTGGCACGTTGCTGCTCTGCATAGAAAGAGGGCGACGAAGGCGGGCAGCGCAGGGGGAGGGGGAGGCTCTTTCGTTCGTTCCGGACATTTCCGGACCTGCACAGGAAAGCACAACAAAGACCACACCTGAGTGCGCACTCAGGGGGCCACTGAACCGTAATACGTTGCGTGAAAACTGCCAACGTATCGTACACTCATTATTTCACTTACACCACGCCAAACTTACGACTATTATTTTGACGTACAGAGCCATTCAGGAATTAAACAATGTCCAATATTCCGGGAACTTTCATTGCGAATCAAGGACCTTTTATTGTTACTTTAATATTTTTATTCCATCCGCTTTCTCGATTCTTCCATGAGAATTAAGCAAACAAACTCCGGCCTTCGAGAGATTGATTTGTGATTTTTTGAAAAAGAAATGATAGAAATTTTGGAAATTTGAAAAAATCGGACGAATTCTATCAAATTGTGATCAAAACTTCGAATTTTTTATGCTTCCCCGGGAAACTGCTTCGAGCCATTGTTGGATAACTATTTAAAACTAAGTAAATTATCAGAGCGCGAACGCATGTTTCTCTTTAATCACGTTTCGGCTCTGATAAACTTTTAATTAGAACAGGTCAGTTAATTAGAGTGATATTTTCAATGGATTTCGCATCGAGTCGTGCGAAATTTGAGTCCTTCGTTTCCAGGGCTTTGCCATTCGGACATTGTTGCGGAAAATGTTGCGAAGAATTTTCAAAAATTTATTTCCTCCATCAAAACGATAAATTTCGCGTTAAAATTGAGCTTTTAGGTTGACAGAGAGGCGTCAATTTCGCGACAAAAACGTGGCGTGTATTATTGTTGAAAGATGCACGATTCGACGACGAGGCCATCAAAGTCGTGTATACTTGAAAAATAATATTATCGAAGTTGCACTAACAGGGGCGGTACAAAAATAATCATAAGTCATTTGTGTCGAGCGAAAGGGGTTCTGAGGAATTTGCTATATTTCTCTTGTTTCGCTTCCTGAACTCGGGAAGCCTGTTATTTTCGCACGTACGACACTTTCCCCGGTGTTTATGGAGGCGTCCTTAGCTCCGTCGTGGCTATAGACTTCATTAGTTCGTCTCTCTTCTCCGTCTCTTCGTTTCGTTATTTTACCTTCGCTCTGGATAGTGCAGCTATACAAAATTAATGTAGGACAATTCGAGAAATGTCACTCCTCATATTTTATCCGTAGTTGACGTGGTCGAATCGATACCACTCTTATTCTTTACAATAATATCTTTCGTTTCTACTTTTTGTATTTCAACACTTTACTCGACATACTCGCCTAACCTATAACATCAATTTATATTATTCAAAGAACAAAGCGCCTGACAACTCCCCGGGCAGAGGTGAACTTAGACTTTATAAACAAACACGCGCGCACACAGACGTGGAATCATGGCCGGAACAATTTTCAACGGTGTCGACTGCCGAGCGAGTTTCGTTTATTTCTTTTTATTTTCATTCGAATTTGTTACTTTTCCAGGAAAAATAGTGTTCCCTCACTTTTTCCATTGAGTTGTGTCCGCATCACTCTAAATATTCCTCGACAACAATTATATATTGCTGGAAAAAATAACTGCACTCTCCGCGAACGATTAATCAAAGAGAACGTGAAATTGTTTTTTGCCTCGTTCCGTACTTTCCTTACTCTCATACGCCTATAACCAATTTCATTTCGAATCAACGACTTTGTGTAAAGCTCGCGTTCGTAATCATACCCCTTTCTTTTTCTTCGACGCCACTCGCGGGACAGTAATTGTATGTCATTAATTAATCACACATTGTCATAAGTCTGTTTTCGATTTGAGAAAAATTTTCTTTTGTTCACGCCATACTTTGATCGATGCTCAGGCGAAAGTCATTTGTAAGTTTGTATCAAGTGTTCACTTCCAAGAATTTTGTTTTGATTTTAGAGAAACTTTGTTTCAAAATAATTTTTCTCGGTGGAATTACTTTGATTAATCGAGTTAAAATTGTGCTGTTTTGATCGAATTCCTTGAACTACTAAACATGGTTGAATTGACGGATTTTTTTTTGTCATTTTCGTATGTAAAAGTGATGCACTAAATGTTCAAAGTGAAATCGAAAATACCGAAAAAAAGTAATGACAAAATTCGTCATTTTTTAACCTGTAAAAAATGAGTACTTGAAAATCTAATAATATTTCGTAACCTGAAATCAAGAAAATGGAGAAGCTGCTGCGGTAAACCTAAAGAAAAATAGCATACAATTATCGTATAAACTCACTGAATTACTGAAGTTGAAAAAGTTCCCGAAGTTCATTCGCATGCAATTGTTAAGTCGTCAACCCGTTCATTTTAGAACGAACAATTATTTATTCATCAATTGTAACGCGTACTAACGATGGTTGACGGTAACCGGATCATTTGTTACGAAAAAAAAATATTTCGAGTTTTTTTTCTCTGCATAAAGCTTCGTAATTTTTTATTCTACGAACTCGGGATTAACAGAAGATTTGACGTGGGAGTTTTTGTTTTTACTCAAATTATCCACAATTGTTCACGTTTTTAGAAAGAAATTGGACCGACAAAGAAAAACTAGCAATTTATTTATTGTCAGGATATTTTAGTCATCGATTTCACGGATAAAATTTCATAGAACTTTTTATATACACGACTGTAAAGGACTTGGATCGATGAAGAAAGGAGAACTCGCGATTTCACTGATTGTTAAATAGAGATTAGAACGCGTTCGTAGAATCGTGGGTCCGTGCTTCTCGGGCTGCGCTGAAGTACTGGCCGGTCAAAACGGACAACTAGCCGGTACGAGGGCAGTCCCTCCATCTCTACATAGTTCAAGCTTCCCTGAACCTCTTGTATACATGTTTTCATGTTGTATATCGTTCCTCGACACGCCGGACTCTTTCTAACACCAGTTTCCATACGTTTATGCATCATATGTGGCATAAGTATAGTGTCATTAATGACGTGTCGCTCAACCAAGATCAGGGTTGTTGTAAATGTAATTCGAGCATTACAGTGCAGTTTTTCCCATAGCAGAAAAACCCTTATTTTCGTTTATCGCATTTTACTGAATTGGGGTCTCCAAACATCGGACAGAAAGTAGAATATCAACACGAAAAAAAATGCCAAAAATCGAAGTCTCAGGAATCCATCCGTAATTGTATCCTCGAATGCCCAGTTGATCAATATTGAGGTTATGTTTTATTCATAATATTGAAGAAAATTGGGCTAGCTAATTTGTCCGACAGAATAAACAAATTTTCGTTCATGAATAAATCGATAAACCTTCACGAAATTCTTCGAAAAAGATATGGTGTCTCTTTGATGTCAGTTTTTCGGGCACAATAAGAAAAATACTTTGGCTATCATACGTTTTTTTTATTACTGAAATCACGAAATGGAAGTGCAATGTTTCAACTGACGAATTCCACGCCATCCATTTCTGAAAACTTTGGCTCCAAAAAATAATCGGTTTTTTTTCAATGAAACCATGAAACCGAAAAAAGCTCAAAAATTCCGGGAATTCCAAGCAGTTTTGCTGATGAATGATTTTTTCCTTCAAACTAGGGCGGAACGGTAAGCGCTGCATAACTATATTTTCGAACATATATGTTCAAAGTGCATATACAAATAAATACACGCTCTTCGCAGCGTGATAGGTGTCACCTTGCGGGATTGATTGAGGGTTGAGGAATTGGATTGCAAAACGCATATGTACACGGTGTGCTACTACTTTTGAATTATTTATTCGCCCTAAAGCTTGCCAGGCATTGAAGTCTCTGTTGACGATCTGACGTTGAGCCCCTCGCATAAAACGCCTGCTCATCGTATATGCGTCTATAAAACCGAGAGCAAACTCATCAATCTGTGCTTCATTGTCGTTGATCACTATAATTTACTTTTAGCTGAATTTTCATTTGAACTCAATTTTTATTACTATCCATCTTCCATCTCGCAGCAACAATACGCGATTGCGTGGTAGGAAATGCTAATGATTTTGGGAAACGGATTCCGAAGCGCGATACGACCGGTGACGCGGCCTCGCTCCGCTGATTTTACTATTCAAACTGTACATTTTTTTACATTTATTTTTATCCCTTTTACTGTAAAGAACGAGACCTCGATTAGAAGGTTCAAAAAACAGTAACACGCAATCCAATAACTGTACGGATTTCCATTTATTTCATCATATTATTGTACAGAGATATTCAATAAAGTGGGTCGACAGGGGGCAACATGCGAAATGTTTCATCTCCTTCCATCTTTTATCGTTTTATAGTAGAACTGTTCAAACGCGGAGGCAGAAAATTCACGATTTTAATGACACTTCAGACAAAAATGTAATTGCATGAGTTTCAGAATTGGTTTTGCAGCGAAAAAAAAACTTTTTTCGAACCCATTTTGTTGAATAACCTCAAAAGGTTTTCGAGAACTTTCGATGAAAATGCCAAATGGACGGTATCATTTCTCTTTTACGCTATTTTATGAGAGCAGTAAATCGATAAGCAATAACGGAATAATTAGAAGGTCCTAGAGTCGTTGAGTGAACTAAAGAGCTTTAGAGAAAGCTCTTTTTTGTCAATATGCAAAACAGACACAAGCCCGCATAGCTTTGAAGCGGTGTGGGTTATTCTTTACCCCCACCCTCGTGCAGCTTGTTCCAAGAGTTACAGCGTAAGTTAAGACGGTCAAGCGAGGGTCGATAATCTCTAAGCCATGGGTCAGCTAACGCTTGACACGCAATGGGGTAGCTACCCCCTTTAAAACATGCTCGATTCTCCGCCTCCGCATATTCACCACTTTTTATCGCTCGGAGAAAAGAAGGCCAGAGGAATCGTTAATTCTCGACATTTTTTTCAGTCTGTAGTCGATTATTCTTAGAAAATTGATCGTCCCCTCGACTTTTTTCGGACTCGAGTGTCAGCTGTTTTTTTAATGCGGAAGTATTACGAAAAATAGGTCAAATGCATCAAACCTTGATGGAATTGAGGTTCGCTCAATTTTAATATTCGACAACAATTGTTGAGTCCTTACTTTTGATAATATGACGAAACACTGGTTTTCATGTCGAGAAATTGAAGCGAATTTTTATATTAATCAGAGATGTGAAATTCAAACCCTCTGGAGGTTAATTTTGTATTTTCTCAAATCTCTTTTAGAAAAAGTGCAAATTTGTACACTCTCTAATTCTCAACCTGATAATTATCCTTCGTGATACGTATTCGTGACAATTACGCACTTTTTATTTCATCACAAAAGAAAGCGTGAAACTTTTCTTGAAATTCATTATCGCCCCCTGGACTCTCGTAATTCTAATAATAATCGGCGACAGACGTCCAATTTTCTCAACAGCACGAAATCTTGTAGCGTGGGAGTATAAACCCCAAGGATAATGGCTGCGGGTGTTGTGACCCATGAATGAACTCAATTCTCGACTCCGGTGGTCGATTGTTCAAAGAAAAGAATCGTCGAAAATAGAGGACAGTGTTTACAAGTTTTTCACCTAAGGGAATTATTAAATATTGAAAAGAAAAATTTATCGAAAATTAGAAAAACAAAAAGTAAATAAACATCGAAACTAAAATCAATAAAAACGAAGAACGATAATGAAATTAAATGTACATGATAAAGACATGGAAAAGTTGAATAATTAACTGAAATAAAAGCGAATAATAATTGCGCTGGAACTTGCACCGATCGTTAAACAAAAAACTAATTGAAGCTTATCATTCGTGCCAGTTTCCAAAGAAGAGTAGTTCAAAAATTATCAAAATGTTCTTTGTCTATTTTTTGTAGAGGAAGTAGGAAGAAAAAATCGTGAAAAACTCACGTTCTTATGATAGGCACCATGAACTTGAAACGTCAAAATTGTTTTACTTTTTTTTTTATTTATATTACAAACGTTTCCAAAGATTATTCGTTTTCTTCAGAACGAAGACGAGCATTCGCGTTTGTTACACGAATAGACAGTTGTTGGGCTCGTTCGACGATAGCTTTACGCTTTTTGCTGCTCACGGCATGAGCGATCTCTGCACAGAATTTGCGGTTCTGCATCATTAGAACTTCAAGTTCTTTCACATTGTGCACCAGCACTTTTCGGAAGCCGGTGGGCAACATGTGGCGCGTCTTCTGGTTACTTCCATAACCAATGTTTGGCATCAAGAACTGACCCTTGAAACGCCTTCTGACTCTGTTGTCAATACCTTTAGGTTTTCGCCAGTTGCGCTACAATCGAACAAACATATTTATTAATTAAAGTAATAAATGCATTTTTCATCAGTGATTTTTAAACCTATACAAAAACAGAAATACAATTAGACTTCAATACATGAACGAGTCAGTCCCATTAACGAAGAATATTATTTTTGTTATGCAAAAGTTTATATTCGGTGACTGATGTAAGAAGCAGTATCAGTTTACTAAATTCCGAAAGTCTGCTGTAAAGGTATTTTTGTTCACTCAAAGCTTAGGATACAAGCAATTGCAAGGTTTGTTACAATTTGAGAAGGGATTAAAAATTCTGATTTTTTATTGTATTTGTATTTAATGTTCAACCAGTTAATGCGGGTCACCATCACCAGAGTTTACACCAAAAATTCTTGTTTTGTGCATTTCGTAAAAAATAAATGTAGTAGGAACATTAATGCAATTGTATACTTTAGAAAATAAAAAGTTGGAAATATCATGATTTGATATCAAGTTTCAATGTAAATGAATTTGACGTTTTGTGACACTTCAGAATTGTTTTATTTTCTTGCAATAGACGTCGGCATAATTGAATCATAGTTTATTTGAGAAGTACTTCAAATCAACTCGAGTTTGAAATGTGCTGGAGGATTGTTAAAATATCGAAACATTCGAAGTGAGGTTATGAGTAGTAAACATAATTTACCTTGAGTTTGTCATAACGATCACTTTGATGTCTGATGAATTTCTTCGTCCTCTTCTTGACGATCTTCGGCCTGTAAACTGGTCTAATTGCCATGATGCTTTATATTGGAGATGCTGCAAGTGAATACAAAGTTAAAAAATTAATCACAAATTGCCTGATGGTCAAATCTGTTTATAGCCACAAAATCATCGCGGCCGCGGCTTCACTTGAAGCATGATTTTTTTTTTCTAACGACTGACGACAAATGCACAATAAATATTCTTTCAAGATTATTCCTCGATTTAATATCCACAGTTTGATCGAACAGTCGAATAGATTTGAGTTAGGATTACATTGGTAATTTTGGATTATTTATTCGACAACGTACCAGTCTCCAAGCAATTTAATGTCGGAAAGGCTAGAGGAACGACAACGGGCATACACCACGTCAAATCATGCAGTTTCGAAGATGATAAACCTGCTATTCTTTTCAATATGTGAAATAAATTTTTGAACGGTAGATGGCAACCTTTCATAATTCCGGGGATAACACAGTTTGATCTCATCAGTGACAACTCGGTGGCAATGTGGGATATTTACTTTACCAACTACCATCCTGCCTTACCAACCACGAAATATTAATATCATACCGGTGCTGCTCGATCCGTAGTACTTTACGCTCTTCCCCCGCTTATCGCCTATCGCCTCTTTCATAACGAACTACTCAAACGCGTCACGAAAACGCCGATAATAAGTCTATATATGCATATATATATATCACCGTTTTTTTTTCCTGTTATCGAAGAGAGCCAGAAACCGTTCTCTCGGTTTTGAGTCGTCAGTGCCGGTCAAAGTGTCATCTGACCGGGATAAACCGAATGAAACTAAACATGGATGTTCAACAACAGATTGTCGAATTGAGAGAGAAGTTTTTCAAGAAACTTGAAGATGAAAATATCTCCGATGAGCGTGAGTAAATTGATTATTTTATTTTTCTTTTTCTAACCTTTCATAACTGTCAATTACCCGTTTAAACGAATTCTCCGAGATTTCGCGATCAATTTTTTTTTTCGAAATTATCGCAGCTTCTCTTCAAAGATTCTCATCCTTTCATTTGTCCGAGTTCAAAGGTCTGCGATTGCATCTCCATTGAATATTTAAACGATCAATTGTCCTTCATACCTCCTGCATGAATAATTACTCGTCTGTCTCACGTTTAGTTATCCAAATCCCGACATTCCTTATTATTTACCTTCAATTATGATATAATAATTTATTATAGATGGAAATCATTTTAGTACAAACAAAATCATTTTAGTTTGATGGCAAAAAATGTTTTCATGACATCATCAAATTTTTTTGACAATGTCAATACATTGTAACAATTTTCTTACTAGAGCCTATTAAATTTGGCAATTTATTCAGAAAGTTCCATAGAGAATAATTCTTATCATTTTTATTAATTTGCAAAATCTATTTCAAATCCTGTTATTTTCAAATAATTTAGTGTTATTTAACACCTTTTTTGATAAACAACTCTGGGTCCTTGACATTTTTCCCCAACCCACAGAAAAAACAAAGTAATTGATTGTTCAAAATGTTCATGATAATTAATTCGCTATTTATTACAACGAATACAAAAATGATTAACACTGAAAATAATGATTTATTAGGTTCTTATTGTAGCATAGTTGTCAGTTTTATTTTTTTATTTACAATTTAATTGTAAATCTTCAACAAATAAATTTGTGAAAAAACAAATGGAATTGTTCAGGTTTTCATCCACTGGACATATCCAGAATAAAGAGCCAAGATGACTGGTTGAAGAGGTATTTGGAGCACAATGAGTACAATATTCAAGAATCGTTGAACATGCTTTGGATGAGCACAGAGTGGAGAAAAAAAGTTGGCGCAAACGGTATATTGGAAAAATAAATAAAATTTTAAAAAGCTGTATCTACAATTTTCATTATTGCTTATTGCTCTACGAATGAATTTGAAGTACTTGAGTTGAAAGTTTTTGTTTTATCCGATTGCAGATATTACAGAGGACAATGTCAAGAGAGAATATCTCGAGGACGGAGTTTTTTTTGGCTATGGAAAAGATAAGGATGGCAAAACTCTTTTTATTATTAAATCCAAGCTCCACACCAAAGGAGGCAGAGACTTTGGGGAACTTCAGAGATGCATTATTTATTGGTTCGAAAGACTGCAGCGGTGAGATATCTTATTGACATTTGAGAACAATGACCAATTTTATAATTTGACTTCATTGAAAATTATGTAATTCCATTGCTTGAGAAGTGAGTTAATTTTTCATAGAATCACAAGTGACAGTTTTATTCATCAAGGTGAACAGCTTTGTTCACAGATTTTTTTATTAGATGCATGATTATGATATTTACGAGTCAGCCGAGTCATATGCATCGACGTGGAAAGCTTCGAGTATGATTGTCGCGTGTAATATTATTTAAATCGTTTTTTATCATAATGTTATTCGATCAATGTTACAAAACCTCGACTCGTGAATTCAAAAAAATTGAACCTATTTCGAAACGTTACAAACGGCGAAACACGAGTTGTTCTTTAATAGAATTTTTCGTTAACTGATTTTCAGAGAGGGAAACGGTGATCAAATATCTCTGTTTTTCGATATGGTGGATGCTGGATTATCGAATATGGATATGGAACTAACAAAATATTTAATAGGCCTTTTCAAGGATTATTATCCAAACTTCTTGAACTACATTATAATCTTAGAAATGCCCTGGGTTTTAAACGCCGCGTTCAAGATAATTAAATCGTGGTTGCCTGCAAAAGCCATACCAAAAATTAAGTTCGTCAACAAAGCCAACCTCAAAGAGTTCGTCGATCCTGCGGACGCCCTTAAATGTTGGGGTGGTACGAATGATTACGTTTTCTCATTTGTGCCTGAAACAAGATCCGGAGGTCCAGTGACAAATGGTCAAGTGGAGAACAAAAAAGTCCATTTCGAGGGTTCCCCGTTGACGGAAGATGCTCCCGGCTCGTTCGGCGACCAAAACAACGAAGATAATTGTGAGTAAAAGAGGGAAAAGATCTTCAATTCTCAATATGGACGAAAAAAGTTAATTTTTTTTTAATACATCGAAGAAATCATATTTATATCAGTTTGAACAATGCAAATAAACAATCATGAGGGTTTTTCCATTTTTCAGTATTATCGATAACTCCCGACGTAATATCCATGATGAAAGTAGGAACAGAAATCGTCGGGACAATAGCATTGAAGAACTTAACAACGGACAAGCATTTATCGTACAAAGTAACGTGGGAAACGATTTCCAAAGCCTTTTTTCTTTCCTTTATCGAACAGTATGAGCAATTTAATTGAACTCGTTATGAATTGCAGATAAAAACGACAGCACCCGAAAAATTCCGGGTTCGACGTAGTACGGGGACACTTTCGCCCGGTCAGTCAACCAACGTTACGGTTACTCTTCAAACGGGTTACAATTTGCGTACATTGTTGCAAAACAAGTTTTTGGTCATGTGCGTTCCAATGAAAGATCCTCAGATGACGACCGAAGAGTTGGCCGAATTTTGGAAGGTACTTATTCCAAAAAACAAAAAAATTCATTTTACATTGAAAATATTCAAACGATTCAGGAATTTTTCTATTTGTCGGTCAGGATTTTTTGTAATTGAATCTTTTTCGTCAAGTTAATCATTTTTCGAGTCATCCGTTGTCAGAAGAACTTGAGTGAAATTAATGAATTTCAGACTGGTAGTCAAAACGCGGAGCTTCATCGTATTTGGTGTCGGGACGGAATGACAGAGCCGACATCGATATTGTCGTCGAATGTGACTGGAAGTGAGAGATCGTTGGATACGTTATTCACGAAAATGAGTAAATTGGAAGAGAATCAATCAAAGCTGCACAAAGATCTCGTGACGATGAAAAATTTGTTGTTGCTGTCGATCCTTCTGACGATTTTCGCGGCGGTATCGATCGTCTATATTTTGGGAACGGATGTGAGGGAACTCGCCGAAGAACAAAGTTGCCACATTCACCGAGGATAGCACAGATCTTATTGCGGATGTTAGTCGCGGAGAGAATAAAAATGGTGAACAGAAAATGGCAATGTGGAGCTCTTCGAGAAGAAAAGAGAGTAGGAAAAAAGCAGTAAAGATTCATGCCATTATACGTTTTCGTTCGATTCCGTGTAAATAATTTGTCTAAACTCGTCGAATCATTCCTTTTTATAACAAACGATTCCGACGAATTTCAAGTCATTTCAATCCGTTTTTTTTGTCGTATTCGTCCGTTAATTATTCATCAACAAAACACAGGAGAGAAAAAACCATTTGACACTAGCGCAAAAGAAATATTTGCCAAAAATATAGGAAAACAAACTTAGCTTTTTCTTAAAAAAGACCGATTGATCATCAATCGAGAAACAAACCTGCTTGAAAATATTTTTATAAGCTTTTGTATAACGTATTCCTGAGACTAAACCTATATACATAACATATATAAGAAAAAGTTCTATTATAATGTTACTCCAGTCGTAAAAAGGTGCACAACGTGTTTCGTCGATTGCACGTTTTTCCATTATACAAAGTGCCTATTCTCGTGCATGCTTTCATTTTTCGTTTATTTTTTCCCTTCTTGCAAAATTTACAAAAACGTTGAATGTGAATGAGAGAAAAAGAAACATTGTCGCGTTTATTGACGTTATTCATCGTTTGTCGCACGTTATACTCAATACTTATTGTCCTTGAGACACGTTTAAACCTCGAGATCGAAGGATCTCTCTGTTATTTCATTTTCTTTAAAAAAACAAGAGAAAAATAATTATGTTCGCATAGATAATATATTTCATTCTTGAAATTATTTATGTTACGTCAATGCCTAACCGGCCTAGAAAAGCGGACTTGCGTGGAGAAGTGTCCTATTGTCAAAAAAGGACGGTTTCATTTTTTTTTTAGTTTTTGTCCTGTTCGATTGTTTCTTTCTGCAGATCTGCCAGAAATTGAGAAAAACTCCTGATTCATTTTCGTAACCAGGACGTAATAATAGTGGACAAACATCGAAATCCGTATCTCTAACAAAGGGTGTTCGAAAAGAAATAAATTTTGCTCCTCAATGGAAGTAAACCACAATTGAAAAAGTCACTTGTCCATTATAACATTGTGAACGTATGGAATTTTAGTTTATTTTATGTTGTGTTGGAACGAAGAATTAATACTAATGAGGCAATGGAGCATTAATAAATATATAACAAAAATAATAACATTAATAAATGAAGTAATTGAGTCGCTTTGTTGATTGTAAAAAGATTTTTTCATTACTTTTTCTTTCCTATAACCTCCAATAACTCTTTCCCTCTCCCTACAGAACATTTTGTCGAAATCCTCTGAAACATCTGTGTGAAAAGTTTGTATTGAGAATTAAAATATTGACGTATAAATATTCAAATTTTTTTTGGATTTTAATTGAAAGCTTTCAATTGTAATGAAACACAACTTTTTAGAATTGATGTAGAATTTTCAATCTCCAGTTTTTTTATAAAATTGTGAACGATTTCATAAGTCAAATGACGGTTGAAATTTTTTATATACGTGGACTTTTTCGTCACTAGCAACCCCTCTTGGGAAAATTCCTGATTCCCGGGCAGCTGAACGAAGAGGAGCGGCATGTTTTGTCATCATAAAAAATGTGGTGGGGATAATAACGCTTCCCTCTCCCAATTCCTTTGCAGGGGGAAGGGGGTCGAGATACTTTCCCGCTCTTTTCGAGTGGCGTCATTTTGTTCCCCCTCACCGCTTCGTTTTATTGGAGCGCGTACAGACGCGTCCTCTGCGATCGGTGCACGTACGCGTTTGTTCGTGGGAAACAAATTTCTTTACTACGCGAGCAAACGTGTATAATTTTTTTATTTCATTAACCCACGCGTTTCTTATGGTAATATCCACGTAACCATGAAAATTTTTAAACGTAATCCGTAAATATAAAAGCATCAGCGATCATAATCAAATAGCTGAGATTCTGAAAAAATAAAACCATATAAGAAAATACCGCGTGGCAAAGGGCGATATATGGAACTGAGAAAACTGGTTGAGCGAGGGACGCGTGTGCGCAATATCGGATGCGCGAGCGTTTGAACTTTTAGGAGCATCGGGCGCAGCACCACAGCTCGATAGAGAGAAAGAGAGAGAGAACGGGGCAGCCATTTTGAAGAAATTTTGCTGCGGCTCTTACACAACGCCCTCTCGGACGAATAAACGAGGTAAGGCGCGCGCGAGAGAACTACAATATTTCGGGGCTCCCTCTTGCGTGCATGTGTAAATGTTTGTGTGCTTTTTATTGATGTATGTGTATGCGTGTGTTTAACCGACAAAAATTACGACGCGTTTGGGAGGAAAAAAAGGAAATTCTTGCCTCTTGAGAGATTGGGAGATCACTTACGTAAAATAACGCGATATTAACTTACTTTGTTAATATCGTGTAACGTATTTTCAAAGCGAGTAATACACGGTGTCGCGAGTGGTGTGTGTGTAAAATAGTGCGGAGAGGCCGAGAACGACGAGAGTTTCGAGGTGAGTCCGCGTTGGGTGTAAAGAGCGCCTCTTTGGACGAGAAACGACGAGACACGACGGCGACGACGACGACCGCGACGACGGCGACGTACGGTGAACGAAAAATCTGTTTTAGGCGTCCTCCATATTGATGACAGCGCCGACAGTGATAATTTTGTGAAATTTTTGTCGTTAATGCCCCCTTGTGTCCTGAAAACGAAAGCAACCCGGTCCATTCGTGTATATTGTCGCCTTTTTTTTTTTTATTATTCCCCTTTTATATCTCGACAGTAATGCTGGTCACTGTCGTTGACGGAATGCGCGTTTCCTATTATGCCCCAATTTCAATTAATATTCGTCCCGATTTCGTGTCCCACCAGGACTCGCTATCTTCCACCTCTTTCCTCCCTCGCATACATCGTCCTCATCCTCGAGAATCCTCAAAGAATCATGACGCGCCTTCAAATATCCTGGTTCATCATTGCTTTTTCACTTCAACAATGGCGTCTTTTTAACTTGACGAGACTTTTTCACACTTTTAACGTTTTCCAACACGTTTCCTCATTTGCCCATCCCTTATACGAGCTCTAACTCGTTTTAGCTTCGTCACTGCAATATTTGAGACCCCTTGCAACCACTTTCAATATGCACTCCCAATTTCTCATTTCGGCATATTCGAATTATGATTTTTATCTATTTTCAACGTTTTATTGATTCTTTCGTCGAATTTCATTATTTTTCTACACTGTGGATGTCTGAACACAGTTTTTTTTTTGCCACAATATATTTCTGCAGCAGTTTTCAAGTCTTGTAAAGATATGTTGAAAAATCTGATCTCATGTTTTATTTATTTTCAATAAAACAACAAATTTTCTAAATGCTAAGTACTTTCCAGTGATTATTTTGCATTCTTGATACTGTTGGAAGTTTAGTTTACTCTATTTGTGTGTTTCTGTCCTGTGGATTTTGTTACCCCATTTACAAAGAATCAGTAAGGATTGATTCAAGTTTTTTTAAAAAAAATTTTGGAAGTGTTCCACTCCAATGCTAAGTCATATTTTTTCCTACTCTGCAGGTTTGTTATCTCCGACGGAACTACAAAGCCTCTGATTTAATGGTTCTATCATGTCCGCTAACGTAGCGACTATAAAATTAGAGGAGGGACAGGAATCTGTCACTGAAATACAGACTTACCTCGAAACTTTTAACAAAGAGATCGAAGGTGGTCAAGGAGAACAATTGCAACATGTGCAACGTAAGCGAACTGAAGCAATGATCACTGTTTATTTGAAATGTTTTCTTTAATATTTTACAAAGTCCTGCTACAGATGCTCTATTTTTTATCCATTGGTCTTTTTGTTTTTTTTGCTATTGCTCATTTAATTTCTGATTAGAAATCAAAGTTGGGATATTAAAACCCTGAAGATTATTTTATTTCAACATGCATGTTGATGTAATCATTTTGTTGAATTTTTGCATCTAAGAACCTAGTTTATGGAAAACTTGTGTTGAATTCACAAAACTCATGTTCAACTTCAAAACTGACAAATTATTTTCATAATTCTCACTTCGCAGTCCAACAAGTCGAAGGATTGTCCGGTGGGGAAGAAGGTGGAACCTACTTTGTTGATCAGTCTGGTCAGTATTACTACCAGGCGAGCGGGGATGACACACCCGTAATGACCCAAGTACAGATTCAAGAAATTGATGACGGCGAAGCTCACGAAGGCGAAGTGTCAGAGGAGCAATATCATGAGATAGAGGAACTGGATGCTGTCGACGGGGATGAAGATGTTTGTATTTTTCTCATTTGAGAGTCTAAGAAAGGGTTTTCCAGTATTTTCAATAATTCTCAACATTTTTCATTGATATATTTCATAAATTAACTAAATTGGCTAACAATTGTTGAGTTCTTTTAAAAAAATAAAAATTTTGAGACAAAGAATTAATCGGCCAAGTTCGAAATCACATTTAAAACTAACGAGGTTATTTTGTGCAAGTTTTTCGAATGTTCTCCACCATTTTGACAGTTTTTTGTTTCGACTCTCGCTTGATTCCAACCTCCCATAGGCGTCGAGTTAGCAACGATGGTTAAGAGTACAATTGTTATTGAAACAGGCTCACAATTCGGAAAACAATCGAGTAGTGCTGAACTCCGGAGACGCTTATCAGACAGTGACGATAGTGCCATCAGATACGAATCCCGGCGAAGTCAGTTACGTCTTGATAGTGCAACAGCCGGATGGTAAAGAAGGTCGTGGCAGCGGTGACGGCGAAGGTGGTGAAGGGGAAGACGGTGAGGGCGACCAAGACTTGACCGTGTACGATTTTGAGGACAACGAGGACAATGCGACCGAGTACGAAGCCGAAGACGATAAATCTAAAATCATCAAATTTTTGCCAAAAAAGTCTCAAACCGTGACTCAAGCTCATATGTGCAATTACTGCAATTACACAAGTCCGAAACGTTACTTACTTTCACGACACATGAAATCACACTCCGAGGAAAGACCGCACAAGTGCAGTGTTTGCGAAAGAGGGTTCAAAACTCTTGCCTCTTTGCAAAATCACGTCAACACTCACACCGGAACGAAACCACACCACTGCAAATTTTGTGAAAGCGCTTTCACCACTTCCGGTGAACTTGTCAGACACGTACGATACAGGCATACTCATGAAAAACCTCACAAATGCCACGAGTGCGATTATGCATCCGTTGAACTTTCCAAGCTCAAACGTCACATCAGATGCCACACGGGAGAACGACCCTACCAGGTAAGTTTGCTTTTTCTCATTTTTTTGTTCCATCATTTAACGGAGATAAGGGAAACTGCAGTAACGAAATTAGAGCTATTTTAGGTTGGAAATCTTTTCTACCAAATTTGTTTATAAGCTCATTGCTATTTCCCCATTTTCTTCAAACGTTTCTGCAATGGGATCCCAAACTGACAATTCTTCCATTTTTTATCATTAATTAATAATAAAATAATATAAATTTTGCAGAAATTTATCTATACAAGACTGAAAATACCGTTAATACCAAGTAATGATAATGTTCATGACCAACATAAGTTTGCTCTACCAGCTCATAGAATTTTATTGTTGTCACGTGTAAACACTAATCTTCGTTGATATATACATACAATACATGAATACTCTTGGTTTCCAATTTTTAAATAATTTCAAACCTTAACCTAAAAAATTTTATCCTGTTTTGCTAATAATGTTCGGATTATACTTTGAGACTAAACACTGCACAACCAAAGTTTAATGCAATTTTGTGATGACAAAATAAGAATAAATCACAGTTCTTGTTATCAATTACTGGTGTTTCCAAAGCGCAGAAAAATTAGTCGAGTCGGATAATTCAAATCAATTTTCATCCATATTTTTAAATTTGATTTTTACCAAAGTGAATATGAAATATCCAATAAAACGTTCCGATGTACTCGGACGTTAGAAATTTTTTTGACTTTCTCAAATTTGTCATGAGATTCCCTCAGACTTTGGCAAATAAAAAATCGTCGTGTTTTAATCGCTAGCTCGATTTATTTCAGTGCCCTCATTGCACGTACGCGAGCCCGGACACATTTAAGTTGAAGCGTCACTTGCGTATTCACACGGGGGAAAAACCTTACGAGTGTGATATTTGCAACGCGCGTTTTACACAATCCAACAGTTTGAAGGCTCACAAGCTTGTGCATAATGGTGAGTATGCGACGAGAGGAAAAATGTTCGAATTGTGAATTGTAAATCACGAATGTCAAAGTCGTTTGCTTGAATTCTTCATCAGTAGGAGACAAGCCTGTTTTCCAATGTGAACTTTGTCCAACGACCTGCGGAAGAAAAACTGATCTCAGGATTCACGTACAGAAGCTTCATACCTCCGACAAACCACTCAAGTGCAAACGATGTGGCAAAACATTCCCAGACAGGTAACGAAAGCGAGATTCTTTCATCGAATGTTCACACTAAAACTCATGTTCTCGGAGTTATCAACGAATCTTTATTTTTCACAATCGAACAGGTACAGTTACAAACTCCACAGTAAGACGCACGAGGGGGAGAAATGTTACAAGTGCGATTTGTGTCCGTACGCGTCGATATCAGCTCGTCATTTAGAGAGTCATATGTTGATTCACACGGATCAAAAGCCGTATCAGTGCGACCACTGTTATCAATCGTTCAGGCAGAAACAATTACTGAAACGGCATTGTAATCTCTATCACAATCCGACTTACGTACCTCCACCGCCGCAGGAGAAAACTCATCAATGTCCCGAGTGTGAGAGGGCGTTTAGGCATAAGGGAAATTTGATTCGTCACATGGCGGTTCACGATCCTGAATCTTCGTTGCAAGAAAAGCAACAAGCTTTGAAAATGGGTCGACAAAAGAAAATACAAATCATCGATGGTCAGAGAGTTGAGGTCATGACCGGTAAGTAAACAAAAATGGAGTTTCTCCTCATTGATTTCGATTTTTTTACAATCGAATCCTACTCTACAATCTGGAAGCATAAAATCCACTGCTCGCAATAAAAATGATTGCACTTATCGTAATATTACGGATATTCGTTACAATTGAATCCACAGTTCGAGGATGTTTACGATATGATGCGTACGTCATTGACTAATCTCCACGTGTTGTGTTGTGTATGACGTGCAGGTGATATAGCTTCTAAACTTAAAGGTTACGACGACGAGGAAGAGGAAGACGAGGACGACATGATGGCGGTTGAGGGAAGCGACGGTCAGCAGTACGTCGTTTTGGAAGTCATTCAACTCGCTGATAATCAGGGAACGGAACAGGTAATGGTCAATTGGATATAAATAAATAAAAAGTAAACTCGCCGCATTATAAAATCATTTCATTACGAAAATTACGAAACGGCTTTCATTGAGGAAACAAGTGTAATCGAGCGAAATTGATCATTTTTTTAATGAAATTTTGACAGATGGCCGTAGTAGCGAACGAGGACGGGGACCTCATGATGCAAGATCCTCTGGGTCAAGAAAGCGGCCTCGTTGTAACAGCGGTTGAAAACGGCGAAGAGGAAGAAGATGAGGAAGAAGAGATGGAGATGGAAGAACTGAAAACGGAAACGAACGGGAGACAACCGATGAAACAGGCCCGTCAAACGACGCGAGCTGATCCAGCATTGCGCAAAGAAATGGAAACGTGCTTCGGATTCGATGACGTGAGTATTAAGAAATGAGGAAACACAGTTTCCCTTTTATTTTTAGGGGTTGTTTTTTTTTTTCAAATCATGGGGTTTTTACAGGACGAGGAAGAAGATAACGAAGGCGCCGAAGATATACGCTTACTTCAGACAATTTCGTAATAATAATAATTTTAAAAAGAAGAAGAAAGAAGATTAAAAATAATAAAAACGGACAAATATTTGTCCCACTTAATAGTCAAATATTTTTCTCCTCGAGCAGTACGAATGAGTGGCAACAATGAACGGAGACGTAGATGAGAAACAAAATAATGAAGAAACGAGAGAAAGAAAGAGAACACAATTTTGAAGAGACTGTCGAAAAAGCAGTGTACATTAGAAACATTAATAATAATTTATGATTATAAATGTAGCCTCATGCTATCGTAGCGTTGTACGAAAGAGAACAAAATTCTGCGTGTTTATGTGTGTGCGTGTGAGGAATAGGAGAAACTTGAATGAGAATGGAATATTTGAGTGACGTTTTCGGATAAATTAATAGGGTTTTACGTCGAACTCACTGTCGCACAGGTTTAAACGATTTTTATTCGTCTTGTCACGGCCTCGGACACGTTTTTTCTCGAATTTATTCACTCTCGGTGACTGCATTCGATGGATTGTTTAAGAAACGAACAACCTGCCATTGGCTCCTCCAAACAAACCGCTGAATCGCGAATGCCTAATCAATTTTTCAAATATTTGAATTTTTTAAGCGATAATATTTATTCCGGACATTCTCAGTTAGCTGTTCACTCACAAAACGTTCTGTTTGTTTTTTTTCATATAACGAACGTGACACGTTTATGAAAATGTCGAATTTGAAAAAAATCGGGAATCAAACGATTTTGAGAAAAAAATGACAATTTTCGGCGCGTACAGCCAGTCAATTTTTCCATTGCCCCAAGAAAAAAGCCAAATATTGAAGTGAATTTGCGTCTCGAATTATCACAACGCGATTCGAGCCGCGAACACTCTGAAAGGGGAGTTACTGACGTGAATTTCCCTTATTTTCCATTTTACTTACAAAACACAAGAAAAAACGAAATCGTAGTTGAGTCGATCGAACAATCGAGATGCAAAGATCTCGAGAACGAATATCCTGGACGTGACAGAACGGAAAAAACAGCCCTAATGTTCAGTTGGTTCGGTCACACTTTTATAGTTTCCCAGCCACTCTTTTGTGGTCTGTGGTGGTTCATTATTTTCTTTGCAATTGAACGAAATAAATTTGTTCGTATATTTGACAAAGTTGATTATTCAATGTACGTTTCTCGTACGAGAAACTGATGAGGAAAAGTGATAGCGAAGTCGGCATTGCTGGATGTAACGAAACTTGTTGTTTCGTCGTCAAAATTGGCCATTTTTTTTATAAAAATCTCAAAACTAATTCAATACGATGTGACTATGATTGTGTTGATTGTCAGCACGAACAGGCCCTATTTTCCTCATTTATTATAATACGTAGCGACATTTTAATTAGAGAGCGTTTTCAATCCGCAATATTACTACGAGGCGATGTGAGGCTGCCATGTATATAAACGCTTTTCATTATTCTGTATTTGGTACGATAGAATATAGACTTCGAGATTAAGTAAGTAGGGTAGAATTAGGGGAGGGTAAAAGAGAGAGAGAGAGAGAGAGCGAGAGCATTTTGAATCCCCCTTTCGCAGTTCGGGGCCGTACCGAGTTCACAAATTCGGAGGCGGGGCCGAAGCGATCATTCTGTTTTTTTTTTTTCGTTTCTTTCAATTTTTGTACGCGGTACAAAATTCAAAAAAGACCTGAGCGATGACGAAGAACCGACGAAGCTTCGGGAGGGATCATTCGAAACGAATGAAAAAGCTAACAAGCAAACGAATGGAAAACGAAAAATCCGCATTAAACATTCTCTCATCCACTGTGAGAATATTTGCGCAGTCGTTTTCTTATTTTCGTCCTCGCTCTGGTTCGTCTGCGTTGTTTTTTGGTCCACAAATTTTGCCTCTTTTCGTTATTCGACAGACGAGCACACGCGACCCCACGCGACGCGATTACAATTAAAGGGAAAAAGGAAAAAACGCACACTATTGTACGCTACTGTTACAGTCAGAAAATGGAAATATAAATTATTCTCAACGACGCGTTTAGATCTGCGTCGAGCCCACTCCGACCCGTAGAATCTGTTTTCTCTTTCACTTTGTTGACGTGGGAAAGACGATTAAAAAAATCGAAAAATAAAATACGACAAATTATTTAATTGATTAAAAAGACATTTTCAGAGTACGAGACCAAAATTAGTGTTGAGTCGTGTGTGTTTTTTTGTTTCAAATCGAACGCTCATAGACTAATGAACAACGATTTATAAAACAAACACTTGCTCGTGCTATTCATTAATTACAATAAATAATAATCAATTTATTCTTTTATTTGGCTCACTTGCACTCTTCAAAGTGATGATTCATGCTCTCACCCCAATCGCAGAGAGATAAAGCCTCGAAATAAACGGTGGCAAATAGTTATAAAATGATGCAACAACAAGAAATATTGAAGAAATGATAATCTATGTACATTTTTTTTACATAATAATTGTACAATTGTAATTTAGTGATTGGAAATTCACCGTAATGCTGTCAAATATTATGCACTTTCTTACATTATTCCAAAGAAAAGCAGTGTAGCATTTTCTCGAAATAAACGTTGAAAAAAGAAAGGAGAGAAAATTTATAATTCATCTCAATCGCCCGAGGGTAACGAACTCCTCAAACTTCTTTATTTCGAGTCTTCTCTCACGCTTTCTTCATCCTTTTTTCTCATTCAACTATTCTTTAATGTTGATGCACCGATCGAAAGAGTGCTAGAGTTTCAAAAAAATGTACAAAATGTTAAACTTAAGTGAATCGAACGTAATAAAGTGTGGCCCTCAGGGGAAAGGCAAAAATTGCTCCCAGTTTTTCTGCTCAACGTTTCCCATCGATATTCAAACGTCAATCGACTTCGATCATCATTTGTTCTCACCTCTTCCTATACGCTTCTATCATGAAATCCCCGCCCTGCCCCCAATGTGTTTTTCTCTTTGAAAATTAGTCGTTAAAACGATAAAATAATTTTCGAAGGTATTTTTACGACGAGTATCAAAAATATTTGAGAAAATCTGAAATTTTCTTTATTTTCTACTAAAATCTCGAAGGCAATCTTTCGTGTTTTTTTTTAACTCAAAACTCTGAAAACCGTTTGGCCTCACGATCCCATAAAATTCTAGTCTTGGATCGAGGATAAAAAGGAAAATTCCCAAGAAAATTGTAATTCGATCGTTTACTGCTGCTCGAGCATCGCGTTCGACAACGAAATCGTTGACGATCGTGATGTTTTTGGGGTGAAAACGGGCGTGTAATTCGACTTTCGTGACGGTTGAATTTTCGTGCACTCGAGGCTAAAGACGGGAGGTCGAGAGAGGTAGACGCGCGAGAGTTTGCTTCGACCCTCTTGAGTTTGAAAAGGAGAGGAAGAAAAAAGAGCCGCGCCCATGAGGCGTAAAATCCCCTCGTTTATGGGGTCATCAACCCCGTTTTGTAGTCCGTTAAAAAAGCGATAAGACAAGTTTTTTACTTCCTTTTTATCCCCCCTCCGAGTCATAGGTCAATTCTGTTAAATATATATAGCATTGACAGGAGGAAAAAAGAACTCAACTTTTCGTAGCACTCGAGTCGACCGGAGCGTATTTACCGTAGGGGTGCAAATGGGGCGACACCGAAGATTGGCCTAATTGATTGCTAGGGGACTACAAAATACGGGGACTACCCTCGCTCGAGTAAATGGATACGGACACTTATCGCTCGATGTTTTCTCATGATAAGCTCCACAAAATGACATGCCAATCAGAAACGTTTTGCATCACAACCATATTTCGTATTATTTCTTTATTTAAGTCCATTAATTTGACCCTTAGAAGCATACGCATCTTTCCTTACGTGCAATCAGCTCCAAATTTTGCACTCGGGGCTTTTTGGGCTCGCTGATTACAAATCTGCGCTCGAAATTTTGAAATTTAATACGACGGACCCAAAATATGGCGGAGCGATAATACAAAAATTCGTACGAATGCATGAAAAAGAAAATAAATGAATATTGCCGAATGGAATGAATTCGGATTTGACAAAAGTTTTTTCGAAGAGGAATAAAATGGTGGAATATTTGAGGTCCGAAGTTGGTTGTTCGGTGGAAAATGAAAGGACACGAGAGGATGGTGGAAAAGGAAAGGACGCAACGTAACCGGAACGAGTTTTGGCTCGGTTACCTCATTTTTTATGCATCCTACGTTCCAGGGCTGTGCGGCTTGTGTGCAGTAACAACATCGGCCTCTCTCTTTCTCCGCACGCATAAAAAGGCTCGATAAAAGTAAAAACGAGGAATGTTGAATCTGGAGGAAGGGTGAGTGCGTGAAAAAGTTTCGTGGGACCGGAGGAACGGCGTTTGCGTTTAAAAAAAGAGAGGAGAAAGGGGGGAGAGCGGAGGGAAGGCGCGAGAGTCTGTATTTTGCTTGCGGACGTTGCATATTCATCAGGCACTTTCGTGGCGTGTACCATTTTTCATATTCACTTCCTACTTCGTGTACACCAAATTATGAGATTCGATTCACAGACCATTTGCTTGTAATAGTTGTGCCGAACAAAGACTCTTTCAAGCAATCCGAAAATAGTATTTTTTGGGAGCGAAATCCATGAAAGTCTCGCCCGAAATTCCATCGATTTGTAAGCTTCGTGACGAATCTCTTCGCTCCGTGGTCCATCGATCCGTCGAAGCCCGAAAATATCGATTTTTCAAAGCCCCCCAAAAGACTTTCGCTTCTTCTCAAAACTTGCACGGACGATCGAAACGGAATAAAAAAAGAAACAAAGAGTCGGAGCGCGAGAACCCATTGTCGAGATCATTTGCACGTTTTTTTGCCGAAGCTCCTCTCCCCGGGGCTCTCAGCGAGTATTGTCAAAGGAGAGGAGAATCCGAGGACAAATATACTCGGCAAAGAGACAGACACGGGTTATAGGATAAAAACACACGTTGGAGAGTAAAAGAGAGAGGCCCACGCGTTAGCGGAGCTGCTCTCTCGCCTCCCACGGATTTTAAGTCCCTCTTGACGATCTCGCGATATTCTTCACGTTGCAAAATACTACTGAGATCACGAACGTAATACAGAGAAAGAAAAAGCACGAGAAAGAGAGAGAGAGAGAGAGAGAGGAGAAAAAAGGTTGAACCGAAAGAAAGAGATGCTCCGGCGTGTGAGAGAATCTCGCGTGTCTCGTTCCGGAGCAGAGCCAACTTTTTCTTCGGTTTTTGTTTGAGCTTCTTGTGGCTCTTTTACTTTTTGCTCTTATTATTCTTCGTCGATGGCGTCCGCTGGCGATCGTTCTCGTAATAAAATGCATGTATGTACATGAATGCAGTTTCCTTTTTCAGATGCTGGACCACCCTGTTTGTTATATCGTAGGTAGTAAGTCCTATCCTCGCGTGCATTGAGCCCCCCGTCCGAGGCAAAAGGCTTAACCCACATCCCTTTCACTTCTAAATATCTTTCCGGTTACGCCCTTCCGACTTTCAACTATCAAAGTATCTTCGTATAAACGCGGACTTGCTACGTATGGATGGGCTAGGAACGCGCCAGAAGAATCCTTCGGCTCCTTCAGCGCGCCTGACCTTCTTCAAGC